>NC_083596.1:30307960-30310460 GCF_027579695.1 Neoarius graeffei
CTAGGAAAAATGTCTTTTGGCTCATATCTCATGATGCGTTTTGCCTAGAAACAAAATTCCACTATCTCAGGAATCCTTGGCTCAAGCCGAATCCACCGCACCCTATGACGTCATATTCTGCCTTGAGGATTTTCCACCATTTTGAATTTTGTTAAAATCAATGAAATTCTATGGCAATGCATAGAACCGTCTGACTAGAGGTTTTTAAACTTGGCACACTGATTCTAGGCTCCCTCAAGGATCTTGTCACCAAATTTCAACTCAGCACCTCAAACTCTCTAGCGCCACCAACAGGTCAAAATTGCAGGTACATTTCTGCTTGTTACTTTTGAACCATACGTCTGATCATCAGATTCTTAGTGTGGCTGGAATGCTTGGGTCAAAAGGAATCCAATGGGCCCTGTCTCCTCATATTCCACCCAGTAGATTTTCCGCCATTTTGAATTATGTGAAAATCAATTAAAATGCTTCTCCTCCCTCAATTTTTGGAAAATTTCTCCCAAACGTGGTACATGGCAACTGGGGCCTAAGCTGCACAAGAAATATGCCCGGTTTTTAGAATTTCTTAAGCGTTTGGCCGTGGCAGCCAATCAAATTTGGCTGGCATATGCAAAACAGGAAGTTTGCTCATTTCTCAGCCACCCTTTGGCGTATCTTAACGAAACTGGGTGGCTTTATGCAGCACCCCTCCCCAAAGGGCAGCAAAAAAATTGGAACAAATTGGCTGCTAGGGGGCGCTATAACTAGGAAAAATGTCTTTAGGCTCATATCTCATGATGCGTTTTGGCTAGAAACAAAATTCCACTATGTCAGGAATCCTTGGCTCAAGACGAACTCATCGCACCCTATGACGTCATATTCTGCCTTGAGGATTTTCCGCCATTTTGAATTTTGTTAAAATCAATGAAATTCAATGGCAACGCATAGAACCGTCTGACTAGAGGTTTTTAAACTTGGCATACTGATTCTAGGCTGCCTCAAGGATCTTGTCACCAAATTTCAACTCAGCACCTCAAAAACTCTAGCGCCACCAACAGGTCAAAGTCGCAGGTACATTTCTGCTTGTTACTTTTGAAACATTCGTCTGATCATCAAAATCTTAGTATCTCTAGAATGCTTGGGTCACAAAGAATCCAACGCGCCCTGTCTCGTCATATTCTACCCAGTAGATTTTCCGGCATTTTGAATTATGTGAAAATCAATTAAAATGCTTCTCCTCCCTCAGTTTTTGACCAATTTCTCCCAAACTTGGTAGATAGCAACTCTGGAGGAGCCTACACAAGTATCTTACACGGATTTTTGAATTTCATAAACGTTTGGCCGTGGCAACCAATCAAATTTGGCTGAGCATATGCGAACCAGGAAGTGTGCTCATATCTCGGCCGCCCTTTGGCGTATCTAAATGAAACTTGGTGGCATTGTGCAAGACCTCTCCCAAAAGGGCCCCAACAAATTTGGAACACATTGGCGGCAAGGGGGCGCTATAACAAGGAAAAATGTCTTTTTGCTCATATCTCATGATGCGTTTTGGGTAGAAACAAAATTCCACTATCGCTGGAATCCTTGGGTCAAGCCGAATCCATCACAACCTATGAGGTCATATTCAGACTTGAGGATTTTCCGCCATTTTGAATTTCGTGAAAATCAATTAAAATGCTTCTCCTACCTCAATTTTTGACCAATTTCTCCCAAACTTGGTACATCGCAACTTTGCACTAGGCTGCACAAGGGCATTACATGGCGCAAATGCCTTCTACTGGCCTGACATCTCGTCTCATAATTCTGCTTGGCCCCCACATTGCTGCTTGCAGCTATATTTATTATTATTATTATTCAGTCCACTTCCGCCTCTGCAAGTCTATGGCAGCCCATAGAACCGTCTGGTAAAAAGTTGTGAAATTTGGCACACTGATTCTAGACAGTCTCAACATTCCTCTCAGCAAATTTCAGGCCTCTACCTCAAACCGTCTAGCGCCACCAACAGGTCAAAGTCGCAGGTACATTTCTGCTTGTAACTTTTGACCCGTTGGTCCGATTTTCAAAAACTTGGTATCCCTGGAATCCTTGGGCCAAGACGAATCCAAAGCACCCCATGACGTCATTTTCCGCCCATATAGTTTTCCCGCCATTTTGAATTTTGTGAAAATCAATTAAAATGCTACTCCTCCCTCAATTTTTGACCAATTTCTCCCAAACTTGGAAGACAGCAAAATTGGACCAACCTGCACAAAACTTATACCCAGTATTTTGAATTTCATAACCGTTTGGCCATGGGAGCCAATCAAATTTGGCTGCGCCGATGCAAAACAGGAAGTGCGCTGATATCTCAGCGGCCCTTTGGTCGATCTTGACGAAACTTGGTGGCACTATGCACCACCCCTTCACAAAGGGCCCCCAAAAATTTGGAACAAATTGGCCGCTAGGGGGCGCTATAACTAAGAAAAATGACTTTGGGCTCATATCTCATGATGCATTTTGGATAGAAACAAAATTCCACTAT
>NC_083596.1:30315460-30325460 GCF_027579695.1 Neoarius graeffei
TTGGCTGTGGCAGCCAATCAAATTTGGCTTGCAGATGCAAAACAGGAAGTGTGCTCATTTCTCGGCCACCCTTTGGCCTATCTTAACGAAACTTGGTGGCTTTATGCAGCACCCCTCCCCAAAGGGCAACAAAAAATTTGGAACAAATTGGCTGCTAGGGGGCGCTATAACTAGGAAAAATGTCTTTTGGCTCATATCTCATGATGCGTTTTGGGTAGAAACAAAATTCCACTATCTCTGGAATCCATGGGTCAAGACGAATGCATCGCACCCTATGCCGTCATATTCTGACTTGAGGATTTTCCGCCATTTTGAATTTTGTTAAAATCAAAGAAATTCGATGGCAACCCATAGAACCGTATGACTAGAGGTTTTCAAATTTGGCAGACTGATTCTAGGCACCCTCAAGGGTCTTGTGACCAAATTTCAACTCACCATCTCAAACTCTCTAGCGCCACCAACAGGTCAAATTCGCAGGTACATTTCTGGTTGTTACTTTTGAACCATACGTCTGATCGTCAAAAGCTTAGTATCTCTGGAATGCTTGGGTCAAAATGAATCCAACGCGCCCTGTTTCGTCATATTGCACCTGGTAGATTTTCCGCCATTTTGAATTATGTGAAAATCAATTAAAATGCTACTCCTCCCTCAGTTTTTGACCATTTTCTCCCAAATTTGGTCCATAGCAACGGTGGAGGAAACTGCACAAGAATCTTACACGGATTTTCGAATTTCATAAGCGTTTGGCTGTGGCAGCCAATCAAATTTGGCTGCACAGACGCGAAAGAGGATGTGTGCTCACATCTCGGCCGCCCTTTGGCAGATCTTAACGAAACTTGGTGGCATTATGACAGACACCACCAGAAAGGTCCCCAAAAAACGTGGACCAACTTGGCCGCTAGGGGGCGCTATAACTAGCAAAAATGAATTTTGGCTCATATCTCATGATGCGTTTGGGCTAAAAACAAAATTCCACGATCTCTGGAATCCTTGGTTCAAGCCGAATCCATCGCACCCTATCACGTCATATTCAGCCTTGAGGATTTTCCGCCATTTTGAATTTTGTTAAAATCAATGAAATTCTATGGCAACCCATAGAACCGTCAGACGAGAGGTTGAGAAATTTGGCACACTGATTCTAGGCTCGCTCAAGGTTCTTGTCAGCAAATTTCAACTCACCGCCTCAAACTCTCTAGCGCCACCAACAGGACAAAGTTGGAAGTACATTTCTGCTTGTTACTTTTGAACCGTACGGCTGATTGTCAAAATCTTAGTATTGCTGGAATCCATCGGTCAAACCGAATCCAACCTATCCTATCTCGTCATATTGCACCTGGTAGATTTTCCGCCATTTTGAAATTTGTTAAAATCATGTAAATTGCTACTCCTCCCTCAATTTTTGACCAAATTTGCCCAGCCTTGGTTGATAGCATCATTGCACCAAGCCGCACAAAATTTATCCTCAGTCTTTTGAAATTTTTAAAGTGTTTGGCCGCAGCAGCCAATGAAACTCAGCTGCGAAGATGTCAAACAGGATGTGAGCTCATATCTCGGCAGCCCTTTGACATTTCTTAACCAACCTTGGTGGGATTATGCCCCACCCCTCCGCAAGCTCTCCTACCAAATTTGGTGCACATTGGCCATTAGGGGGCGCTATAACTATACAAAATATATTTTGGCTCATATGTCATTGAGCTCATATGTCAGCAGTCTTCTAGCACACACACACACACACACACACACACACACATACACACCAAGTACACTTGAAGTAATTTCAGCCATCACAGTCAATCGAATTTGATGATGAAGCCGCCGAACAACAAATGACCTTGTATCTCAGTCAAACGATGGTATATCGACATGAAACTTCTTGTGTGTGCTCGTGACCATCTGTCTGGCCCAAATGCATTCTGCGAGCCTGACGACTAGGCTCATAGGCTGCTTGGCCCCCTCATTGCTGCTTGCAGCTATATTTGGGGGCCAAGCAGCAAAGCTGCGAAGGCACCCATAGTGATTCTATTGTTTCTTATTATTATTATTATTATTATTATTATTATTATTATTATTATTCAGTCCACTTCCGCCTCTGCAAGTCTATGGCAGCCCATAGAACCGTCTGGTAAAAAGTTGTGAAATTTGGCACACTGATTCTAGACACTCTCAACATTCCTCTCACCAAATTTCAGGCCTCTACCTCAAACCCGTTAGCGCCACCAACAGGTCAAAGTCCCAGGTACATTTCTGCTTGTAACTTTTGAACCGTTGGTCTGATTTTCAAAAACTTGGTATTGCTGGAATCCTTGGGCCAAGACGAATCCAAAGCACCCCATGACGTCATTTCCCGCCCATATATTTTTCCCGCCATTTTGAATTTTGTGAAAATCAATTAAAATGTTTCAACTCCCTCAATTTTTTACCAATTTCTCCCAATCTTGGAAGATAGCATAATTGGACCAACCTGCACAAAAGTTATACCCGGTGATTTGAATTTCACAAGCGTTTGGCCGTGGCAGCCAATCAAACTTGGCTGCAAAGATGCGAAACAGGAAGTGTGCTCATTTCTCGGCCACCCTTTGGCGTATCTTAACGAAACTTGGTGCCTTTATGCAGCACCCCTCCCGAAAGGGCCCCAAAAAATTTGGAACAAATTGGCTGCTAGGGGGCGCTATAACTAGGAAAAATGTCTTTTGGCTCATATCTCATGACTCGTTTTGGCTAGAAACAAAATTCCACTATGGCAGGAATCCTTGGCTCAACACGAATCCATCGCACCCTATGACGTCATATTCTGCCTTGAGGATTTTCCGCCATTTTGAATTTTGTTAAAATCAGTGAAATTCTATGGCAACGCATAGAACCGTCTGACTAGAGGTTTTTAAACTTGGCACACTGATTCTAGGCTCCCTCAAGGATCTTGTCACCAAATTTCAACTCAGCACCTCAAACTCTCTAGCGCCACCAACAGGTCAAAGTTGCAAGTACACTTCTGCTTGTTACTTTTGAACCATACGTCTGATCATCAAAATCTTAGTATCGCTGGAATCCTTGGGTCACCACGAATCCAGGGGCCCTGTCTCGTCCTATTCCACCCAGGAGATTTTCCGCCATTTTGAATTATGTGAAAATCAATTAAAATGCTTCTCCTCCCACAATTTTTGAAGAATTTCTCCCAAACTTGGTACATGGCAACTGGGGACTAAGCTGCACAAGAAACTTACCCGGTTTTTAGAATTTCTTAAGCGTTTGGCCGTGGCAGCCAATCAAATTTGGCTGGCAGATGCAAGACAGGAAGTGTGCTCATTTCTCGGCGAACCTTTGGCGTATCTTAACGAAACTTGGTGGCTTTATGCAACACCCCTCCCCAAAGGGCAGCAAAAAATTTGGAGCAAATTGGCTGCTAGGGGGCGCTATAACTAGGAAAAATGTCTTTTGGCTCATATCTCATGATGCGTTTTGCCTAGAAACAAAATTCCACTATCTCAGGAATCCTTGGCTCAAGCCGAATCCACCGCACCCTATGACGTCATATTCTGCCTTGAGGATTTTTCACCATTTTGAATTTTGTTAAAATCAATGAAATTCTATGGCAATGCATAGAACCGTCTGACTAGAGGTTTTTAAACTTGGCACACTGATTCTAGGCTCCCTCAAGGATCTTGTCACCAAATTTCAACTCAGCACCTCAAACTCTCTAGCGCCACCAACAGGTCAAAATTGCAGGTACATTTCTGCTTGTTACTTTTGAACCATACGTCTGATCATCAAATTCTTAGTGTGGCTGGAATGCTTGGGTCAAAAGGAATCCAATGGGCCCTGTCTCCTCATATTCCACCCAGTAGATTTTCCGCCATTTTGAATTATGTGAAAATCAATTAAAATGCTTCTCCTCCCTCAATTTTTGGAAAATTTCTCCCAAACGTGGTACATGGCAACTGGGGCCTAAGCTGCACAAGAAATATGCCCGGTTTTTAGAATTTCTTAAGCGTTTGGCCGTGGCAGCCAATCAAATTTGGCTGGCATATGCAAAACAGGAAGTTTGCTCATTTCTCAGCCACCCTTTGGCGTATCTTAACGAAACTGGGTGGCTTTATGCAGCACCCCTCCCCAAAGGGCAGCAAAAAAATTGGAACAAATTGGCTGCTAGGGGGCGCTATAACTAGGAAAAATGTCTTTAGGCTCATATCTCATGATGCGTTTTGGCTAGAAACAAAATTCCACTATGTCAGGAATCCTTGGCTCAAGACGAACTCATCGCACCCTATGACGTCATATTCTGCCTTGAGGATTTTCCGCCATTTTGAATTTTGTTAAAATCAATGAAATTCAATGGCAACGCATAGAACCGTCTGACTAGAGGTTTTTAAACTTGGCATACTGATTCTAGGCTGCCTCAAGGATCTTGTCACCAAATTTCAACTCAGCACCTCAAAAACTCTAGCGCCACCAACAGGTCAAAGTCGCAGGTACATTTCTGCTTGTTACTTTTGAAACATTCGTCTGATCATCAAAATCTTAGTATCTCTAGAATGCTTGGGTCACAAGGAATCCAACGCGCCCTGTCTCGTCATATTCTACCCAGTAGATTTTCCGGCATTTTGAATTATGTGAAAATCAATTAAAATGCTTCTCCTCCCTCAGTTTTTGACCAATTTCTCCCAAACTTGGTAGATAGCAACTCTGGAGGAGCCTACACAAGTATCTTACACGGATTTTTGAATTTCATAAACGTTTGGCCGTGGCAACCAATCAAATTTGGCTGAGCATATGCGAACCAGGAAGTGTGCTCATATCTCGGCCGCCCTTTGGCGTATCTAAATGAAACTTGGTGGCATTGTGCAAGACCTCTCCAAAAAGGGCCCCAACAAATTTGGAACACATTGGCGGCAAGGGGGCGCTATAACAAGGAAAAATGTCTTTTTGCTCATATCTCATGATGCGTTTTGGGTAGAAACAAAATTCCACTATCGCTGGAATCCTTGGGTCAAGCCGAATCCATCACAACCTATGAGGTCATATTCAGACTTGAGGATTTTCCGCCATTTTGAATTTCGTGAAAATCAATTAAAATGCTTCTCCTACCTCAATTTTTGACCAATTTCTCCCAAACTTGGTACATAGCAACTTTGCACTAGGCTGCACAAGGGCATTACATGGCGCAAATGCCTTCTACTGGCCTGACATCTCGTCTCATATGCTGCTTGGCCCCCACATTGCTGCTTGCAGCTATATTTATTATTATTGGGGGCCAAGCAGCAAAGCTGCGAAGGCACCCATAGTGATTCTATTGTTTCTTATTATTGGGGGCCAAGCAGCGAAGCTGCGAAGGCACCCATAGTGATTCTATTGTTTCTTATTATTATTATTATTATTATTATTATTATTATTATTATTATTATTATTCAGTCCACTTCCGCCTCTGCAAGTCTATGGCAGCCCATAGAACCGTCTGGTAAAAAGTTGTGAAATTTGGCACACTGATTCTAGACACTCTCAACATTCCTCTCAGCAAATTTCAGGCCTCTACCTTAAACCCTCTAGCGCCACCAACAGCTCAAAGTCGCAGGTACATTTCTGCTTGTAACTTTTGAACCGTTGGTCTGATTTTCAAAAACTTGGTATCCCTGGAATCCTTGGGCCAAGACGAATCCAATGCACCCCATGACGTCATTTTCCGCCATATACTTTTCCCGCCATTTTGAATTTTGTGAAAATCAATTAAAATGTTTCAACTCCCTCAATTTTTTACCAATTTCTCCCAAACTTGGAAGATAGCATAATTGGACTACCCTGCACAAAAGTTATACCCGGTGATTTGAATTTCACAAGCGTTTGGCCGTGGCAGCCAATCAAATTTGGCTGCGCAGACGCAAAACAGGAAGTGCACTCATATCTCGGTGGCCCTTTGGCCAATCTTGACGAAACTTGGTGGCATTATGCACAACCCCTTCCCAAAGGGCCACAACAAATTTGGACCAAATTGGACGCTAGGGGGCGCTATAACTAGGAAAAATGCCTTTTGGCTCATATCTCATGATGCGTTTTGGCTAGAAAGAAAATTCAACTATCTCTGGAATCCATGGGTCAAGACGAATCCATCGCACCCTATGACGTCATATTCTGCCTTGAGGATTTTCCGCCATTTTGAATTTTGTTAAAATCAATGAAATTCTATGGCAACGCATAGAACCATCTGACTAGAGGTTTTTAAACTTGGCAAACTGATTCTAGGCTGCCTCAAGGATCTTGTCACCAAATTTCAACTCACCACCTCAAACTCTCTAGCGCCACCAACAGGTCAAAGTTGCAGGTACATTTCTGCTTGTTACTTTTGAACCATACGTCTGATCATCAAAATCTTAGTATCGCTGGAATGCTTGTCTCACAGCGACTCCAACGCGCCCTGTCTCGTCATATTCCACCCAGTAGATTTTCCGCCATTTTGAATTATGTGAAAATCAATTAAAATGCTTCTCCTCCCTCAATTTTTGAACAATTTCTCCCAAGCTTGGTAGATGGCAACTGGGGACTAATCTGCACAAGAATCTTACCCGGTAATTAGAATTTCCTAAGCGTTTGGCTGTGGCAGCCAATCAAATTTGGCTTGCAGATGCAAAACAGGAAGTGTGCTCATTTCTCGGCCACCCTTTGGCCTATCTTAACGAAACTTGGTGGATTTATGCAGCACCCCTCCCCAAAGGGCAACAAAAAATTTGGAACAAATTGGCTGCTAGGGGGCGCTATAACTAGGAAAAATGTCTTTTGGCTCATATCTCATGATGCGTTTTGGGTAGAAACAAAATTCCACTATCTCTGGAATCCATGGGTCAAGACGAATGCATCGCACCCTATGCCGTCATATTCTGACTTGAGGATTTTCCGCCATTTTGAATTTTGTTAAAATCAAAGAAATTCGATGGCAACCCATAGAACCGTATGACTAGAGGTTTTCAAATTTGGCAGACTGATTCTAGGCACCCTCAAGGGTCTTGTGACCAAATTTCAACTCACCACCTCAAACTCTCTAGCGCCACCAACAGGTCAAATTCGCAGGTACATTTCTGGTTGTTACTTTTGAACCATACGTCTGATCGTCAAAAGCTTAGTATCTCTGGAATGCTTGGGTCAAAATGAATCCAACGCGCCCTGTTTCGTCATATTGCACCTGGTAGATTTTCCGCCATTTTGAATTATGTGAAAATCAATTAAAATGCTACTCCTCCCTCAGTTTTTGACCATTTTCTCCCAAATTTGGTCCATAGCAACGGTGGAGGAAACTGCACAAGAATCTTACACGGATTTTCGAATTTCATAAGCGTTTGGCTGTGGCAGCCAATCAAATTTGGCTGCACAGACGCGAAAGAGGATGTGTGCTCACATCTCGGCCGCCCTTTGGCAGATCTTAACGAAACTTGGTGGCATTATGACAGACACCACCAGAAAGGTCCCCAAAAAACGTGGACCAACTTGGCCGCTAGGGGGCGCTATAACTAGCAAAAATGAATTTTGGCTCATATCTCATGATGCGTTTGGGCTAAAAACAAAATTCCACGATCTCTGGAATCCTTGGTTCAAGCCGAATCCATCGCACCCTATCACGTCATATTCAGCCT
The DNA here is from genome assembly GCF_027579695.1 of Neoarius graeffei. Taxonomy (NCBI): domain Eukaryota; kingdom Metazoa; phylum Chordata; class Actinopteri; order Siluriformes; family Ariidae; genus Neoarius; species Neoarius graeffei. The sequence continues at coordinate 30,323,074 of NC_083596.1, forward strand.
TGAGGATTTTCCGCCATTTTGAATTTTGTTAAAATCAATGAAATTCTATGGCAACCCATAGAACCGTCAGACGAGAGGTTGAGAAATTTGGCACACTGATTCTAGGCTCGCTCAAGGTTCTTGTCAGCAAATTTCAACTCACCGCCTCAAACTCTCTAGCGCCACCAACAGGACAAAGTTGGAAGTACATTTCTGCTTGTTACTTTTGAACCGTACGGCTGATTGTCAAAATCTTAGTATTGCTGGAATCCATCGGTCAAACCGAATCCAACCTATCCTATCTCGTCATATTGCACCTGGTAGATTTTCCGCCATTTTGAAATTTGTTAAAATCATGTAAATTGCTACTCCTCCCTCAATTTTTGACCAAATTTGCCCAGACTTGGTTGATAGCATCATTGCACCAAGCCGCACAAAATTTATCCTCAGTCTTTTGAAATTTTTAAACTGTTTGGCCGCAGCAGCCAATGAAACTCAGCTGCGAAGATGTCAAACAGGATGTGAGCTCATATCTCGGCAGCCCTTTGACATTTCTTAACCAACCTTGGTGGGATTATGCCCCACCCCTCCGCAAGCTCTCCTACCAAATTTGGTGCACATTGGCCATTAGGGGGCGCTATAACTATACAAAATATATTTTGGCTCATATGTCATTGAGCTCATATGTCAGCAGTCTTCTAGCACACACACACACACACACACACATACACACCAAGTACACTTGAAGTAATTTCAGCCATCACAGTCAATCGAATTTGATGATGAAGCCGCCGAACAACAAATGACCTTGTATCTCAGTCAAACGATGGTATATCGACATGAAACTTCTTGTGTGTGCTCGTGACCATCTGTCTGGCCCAAATGCATTCTGCGAGCCTGACGACTAGGCTCATAGGCTGCTTGGCCCCCTCATTGCTGCTTGCAGCTATATTTATTATTATTATTATTATTATTATTATTATTATTATTATTATTCAGTCCACTTCCGCCTCTGCAAGTCTATGGCAGCCCATAGAACCGTCTGGTAAAAAGTTGTGAAATTTGGCACACTGATTCTAGACACTCTCAACATTCCTCTCACCAAATTTCAGGCCTCTACCTCAAACCCGTTAGCGCCACCAACAGGTCAAAGTCCCAGGTACATTTCTGCTTGTAACTTTTGAACCGTTGGTCTGATTTTCAAAAACTTGGTATCCCTGGAATCCTTGGGCCAAGCCGAATCCAACGCACCCCATGACGTCATTTCCCGCCCATATATTTTTCCCGCCATTTTGAATTTTGTGAAAATCAATTAAAATGTTTCAACTCCCTCAATTTTTTACCAATTTCTCCCAAACTTGGAAGATAGCATAATTGGACCAACCTGCACAAAAGTTATACCCGGTGATTTGAATTTCACAAGCGTTTGGCCGTGGCAGCCAATCAAACTTGGCTGCAAAGATGCGAAACAGGAAGTGTGCTCATTTCTCGGCCACCCTTTGGCGTATCTTAACGAAACTTGGTCCCTTTATGCAGCACCCCTCCCGAAAGGGCCCCAAAAAATTTGGAACAAATTGGCTGCTAGGGGGCGCTATAACTAGGAAAAATGTCTTTTGGCTCATATCTCATGACTCGTTTTGGCTAGAAACAAAATTCCACTATGGCAGGAATCCTTGGCTCAAGACGAATCCATCGCACCCTATGACGTCATATTCTGCCTTGAGGATTTTCCGCCATTTTGAATTTTGTTAAAATCAGTGAAATTCTATGGCAACGCATAGAACCGTCTGACTAGAGGTTTTTAAACTTGGCACACTGATTCTAGGCTCCCTCAAGGATCTTGTCACCAAATTTCAACTCAGCACCTCAAACTCTCTAGCGCCACCAACAGGTCAAAGTTGCAAGTACACTTCTGCTTGTTACTTTTGAACCATACGTCTGATCATCAAAATCTTAGTATCGCTGGAATACGTGGGTCACCACGAATCCAGGAGCCCTGTCTCATCATATTCCACCCAGGAGATTTTCCGCCATTTTGAATTATGTGAAAATCAATTAAAATGCTTCTCCTCCCACAATTTTTGAAGAATTTCTCCCAAACTTGGTACATGGCAACTGGGGACTAAGCTGCACAAGAAACATACCCGGTTTTTAGAATTTCTTAAGCGTTTGGCCGTGGCAGCCAATCAAATTTGGCTGGCAGATGCAAGACAGGAAGTGTGCTCATTTCTCGGCGAACCTTTGGCGTATCTTAACGAAACTTGGTGGCTTTATGCAACACCCCTCCCCAAAGGGCAGCAAAAAATTTGGAACAAATTGGCTGCTAGGGGGCGCTATAACTAGGAAAAATGTCTTTTGGCTCATATCTCATGATGCGTTTTGCCTAGAAACAAAATTCCACTATGTCA
>NC_083596.1:30342960-30347960 GCF_027579695.1 Neoarius graeffei
TGCTTGTTACTTTTGAAGAATACGTCTGATCATCAAATTCTTAGTATTGCTGGGATGGTTGGCTCAAAAGGAATCCAACGCGCCCTGTCTCGTCATATTCCACCCAGTAGATTTTCCGCCATTTTGAATTATGTGAAAATCAATTAAAATGCTTCTCCTCCCTCAATTTTTGAAGAATTTCTCCCAAACTTGGGAGCTGGCAACTGGGGACTAAGATGCATAAAAAACTTACCCGGTTTTTAGAATTTCCTAAGCGTTTGGCCGTGGCAGCCAATCAAAATTGGAAGGCAGATGCAAAACAGGAAGTGTGCTCATTTCTCGGCCACCCTTTGGCGTATCTTAACGAAACTTGGGGGCATTATGCACTACGCCTCCGCAAAGGGCAGCAAAAAATTTGGAACAAATGGGCTGCTAGGGGGCGCTATAACTGGGAAAAATGTCTTTTGGCTCATATCTCATGATGCGTTTTTGGTAGAAACAAAATTCCATTATCTCTGGAATCCATGCGTCAAGACGAATCCATCGCACCCTATGACGTCATATTCTGCCTTGAGGATTTTCCGCCATTTTGAATTTTGTTAAAATCAATGAAATTCTATGGCAACGCATAGAACCGTCTGACTAGAGGTTTTTAAACTTGGCACCCTGATTCTAGGCTGCCTCAAGGATCATGTCACCAAATTTCAACTCAACACCTCAAACTCTCTAGCGCCACCAACAGGTCAAAATCACAGGTACATTTCTGCTTGTTACTTTTGAAAAATACGTCTGATCATCAAATTCTTAGTAGCGCTGGGATGGTTGGCTCAAAAGGAATCCAACGCGCCCTGTCTCGTCATATTCCACCCAGGAGATTTTCCGCCATTTTGAATTATGTGAAAATCAATTAAAATGCTTCTCCTCCCTCAATTTTTGAAGAATTTCTCCCAAACTTGGTAGATGGCAACTGGGGACTAAGCTGCATAAAAAACTTACCCAGTTTTTAGAATTTCCTAAGCGTTTGGCCGTGGCAGCCAATCAAAATTGGAAGGCAGATGCAAAACAGGAAGTGTGCTCATTTCTCGGCCACCCTTTGGCATATCTTAACGAAAGTTGGTGGCATTATGCACCACGCCTCCCCAAAGGGCAGCAAAAAATTGGGAACAAATTGGCTGCTAGGGGGCGCTATAACTGGGAAAAATGTCTTTTGGCTCATGATGCCTTTTGGGTAGAAACAAAATTTCATTATCTCTGGAATCCATGGGTCAAGACGAATTCATCGCACCCTATGACGTCATATTCTGACTTGAGGTTTTTCCGCCATTTTGAATTTTGTTAAAATCAAAGAAATTCTATGGCAACACATAGAACCGTTTGACTAGAGGTTTTTAAACTTGGCACACTGATTCTAGGCTGCCTCAAGGATCATTTCACCAAATTTCAACTCAACACCTCAAACTCTCTAGCGCCACCAACAGGTCAAAATCACAGGTACATTTCTGCTTGTTACTTTTGAACAATACGTCTGATCATCAAATTCTTAGTATCGCTGGGATACTTGGCATAAAAGGAATCCAACGCACCCTGTCTCATCATATTCCACCCAGTAGATTTTCCGCCATTTTGAATTATGTGAAAATCAATTAAAATGGTTCTCCTCCCTCAATTTTGGAACACTTTGTCCCAAACTTGGTATATGGCACCTGGGGACTAAGCTGCATAAAATACTTACCCGGTTTTCAGAATTTCCTAAGCGTTTGGCCGTGGCAGCCAATCAAATTTGCATGGCAGATGCAAAACATGAAGTGTGCTCATTTCTCGGCCACCCTTTGGCGTATCTTAACGAAAGTTGGTGGCATTATGCAGCACGCCTCCGAAAAGGGCTCCAAAAAATTTGGAACAAATTGGCTGCTAGGGGGCGCTATAACTGGGAAAAATGTCTTTTGGCTCATATCTCATGATGCCTTTTGGGTAGAAACAAAATTTCATTATCTCTGGAATCCATGGGTCAAGACGAATCCATCGCACCCTATGACGTCATATTCTGACTTGAGGATTTTCCGCCATTTTGAATTTTGTTAAAATCAATGAAAGTCGATGGCAACGCATAGAACCATCTGACTAGAGGTTTTTAAACTTGGCAGACTGATTCTAGGCTGCCTCAAGGATCATGTCACCAAATTTCAACTCAGCACCTCAAACTCTCTAGCGCCACCAACAGGTCAAAGTCGCAGGTACATTTCTGCTTGTTTCTTTTGAACCATACGTCTGATCATCAGACTCTTAGTACCGCTGGAATGCGTGGGCCAAACCGAATCCAACATGCCCTGTCTCGTCATATTCCACCCAGTAGATTTTCCGCCATTTTGAATTATGTGAAAATCACTTGAAATGCTTCTCCTCCCTCAATTTTTGAACAATTTCTCCCAAACTTGGTACATGGCAACTGGGGAAGAAGCTGCACAAGAAAACTACCCGATTTTTAGAATTTCCTAAGCGTTTGGCCGTGTCAGCCAATCAAAATTGGATGGCAGATGCAAAACAGGAAGTGTGCTCATTTCTCGGCCACCCTTTGGCGTATCTTAAGAAAACTTGGTGGGATTATGCAGCACCACTCCCCAAAGGGGAGCAAAAAATTTGGAACAAATTGGCTGCTAGGGGGCGCTATAACTAGGAAAAATGTCTTTTGGGTCATATCTCATGATGCGTTTTGGGTAGAAACAAAATTCCACTATCTCTGGAATCCATGGCTCAAGCCGAATCCAACGCACCCTATTACGTCATATTCTGCCTTGAGGATTTTCTGCCATTTTGAATTTTGTTAAAATCAATGATATTCTATGGCAACGCATAGAACCATCTGACTAGAGGTTTTTAAACTTGGCAGACTGATTCTAGGCTGCCTCAAGGATCTTGTCACCAAATTTCAACTCAGCACCTCAAACTCTCTAGCGCCACCAACAGGTCAAAGTCGCAGTTTTGGAAGCTTACACACACTCACTCTCTCTCACACACACACACACTCACTCACTCTCTCTCACACACACTCTCTCTCTCTCACACACACACTCACTCTATCACACACACTCTCACACACACACTCACTCTCTCACACACACACTCACTCTCTCTCACACACACACACGCACTCACACACACACACACACACACACACACACACACACTCTCTCTCTCTCTCTCTCTCTCTCTCTCTCTCTCACACACACACACTCACTCTCACTCACACACACGCACTCACTCTCTCACACACACTCTCTCACTCTCTCACACACACACAGTCACTCTCTCTCTCACTCAAACAGACTCTCTCTCTCTCACACACACTCTCTGACACACACACTCTCTCTCACACACACACTCTCTCTCTCTCACACACACACTCACTCTCTCACACACACACACTCACTCACTCTCTCACACACACACTCACTCACTCTTTCACACACACACACACACACACACACACACACACACACACACACTCTCTTACACACACTCTCACACACACTCTCTCTCACACACACACTCTCTCACACGCACTCTCTCTCACACACACACACACACACACTCACTCTCACACACACACACACACACACTCTCTCTCTCACACACACTCTCTCTCACACACTCTCTCTCCCACACACTCTCTCTCACACACACACTCACTCTCTCTCTCCCACACACACACATACACACACTCTCTCTCTCACACACACACACACACACACACACACACACACACACACACACACACTCTCTCTCTCTCACACACACTCTCTCTCACACACACACACACACACACACACACACACACACACACACACACACACACCTAGTACACTTGAAGTAATTTCAGCCATCACAGTCAATCGAATTCGATGGTGAAGCCACCAAACAGCAAATGACCTTGTATCTCAGTCAAACGATGGTATATCGACATGAAACTTCTTGTGGGTGCTCGTGACCATCTGTCTGGCCCAAATGCATTCTGCGAGCCTGACGACTAGGCTCATAGGCTGCTTGGCCCCCTCATTGCTGCTTGCAGCTATATTTGGGGGCCAAGCAGCGAAGCTGCGAAGGCACCCATAGTGATTCTATTGTTTCTTATTATTATTATTATTATTATTATTATTATTATTATTATTATTATTATTCAGTCCACTTCCGCCTCTGCAAGTCTATGGCAGCCCATAGAACCGTCTGGTAAAAAGTTGTGAAATTTGGCACACTGTTTCTAGACACTCTCACCATTCCTCTCAGCAAATTTCAGGCCTCTACCTCAAACCCGTTAGCGCCACCAACAGGTCAAAGTCGCAGGTACATTTCTGCTTGTAACTTTTGAACCGTTGGTCTGATTTTCAAAAACTTGGTATCCCTGGAATCCTTGGGCCAAGACGAATCCAAAGCACCCCATGACGTCATTTCCCGCCCATATATTTTTCCCGCCATTTTGAATTTTGTGAAAATCAATTAAAATGTTTCAACTCCCTCAATTTTTTACCAATTTCTCCCAAACTTGGAAGATAGCATAATGGGACCAACCTGCACAAAAGTTATACCCGGTGATTTGAATTTCACAAGCGTTTGGCCGTGGCAGCCAATCAAATTTGGCTGCGCAGATGCAAAACAGGAAGTGCACTCATATCTCGGCGGCCCTTTGGCCTATCTTGACGAACCTTGGTGGGATTATGCGGCACCCCTTCCCAAAGGGCCACAAAAAATTTGGACCAAATTGGCTGCTAGGGGGCGCTATAACTAGGAAAAATGTCTTTTGGCTCATATCTCATGATGCGTTTGGCCTAGAAACAAAATTCCACTATGTCAGGAATTCGTGGCTGAAGACGAATCCATCGCAACCTATGACGTCATATTCTGCCTTGAGGATTTTCCGCCATTTTGAATTTTGTTAAAATCAATGAAATTCTATGGCAACACATAGAACCGTCTGACTAGAGGTTTTTAAACTTGGCACACTGATTCTAGGCTGCCTCAAGGATCAT
>NC_083596.1:30355460-30360460 GCF_027579695.1 Neoarius graeffei
AATTTTGGACCAATTTCTCCCAAACTTGGTAGATGGCAACTTTGGACTAAGCTGCACAAGAAACTTACCCGGTTTTTAGAATTTCATAAGCGTTTGGCCGTGGCAGCCAATCAAAATTGGAGGCGCAGACGCCAAACAGGAAGTGTGCTCATATTTCGGCCGGCCTTTGGCGTATCTTAACGAAACTTGGTGAGTTTATGCCATACCCCTCGCTGAAGGACCCCAAAAAATTTGGAACAAATTGGCTGCTAGGGGGCGCTATAACTAGGAAAAATGTCTTTTGGCTCATATCTCATGATGCGTTTTGGCTAGAAACAAAATTCCACTGCCTATGGAATCCTTGGGTCAAGTCGAATCTATCGCACCCTATGACGTCATATTCTGCCTTGAGGATTTTCCGCCATTTTGAATTTTGTTAAAATCAATGAAATTCTATGGAAACCCATAGAACCGTCTGACGACAGGTTTTCAAATTTGGCACACTGATTCTAGGCTGCCTCACGGTTCTTGTCAGCAAATTTCAACTCAGCATCTCAAACTCTCTAGCGCCAACAACAGGTCAAAGTTGCAAGTACATTTCTGCTTGTTACTTTTGAACCGTATGTCTGATCGTCAAAATCTTAGTATGGCTGGAATCCTTGGGTCAACCCGAATCCAACGCACCCTATGGCGTCATATTCCGCCTGGTATATTTTCCGCCATTTTGAATTTTGTGAAAATCAATTAAAATGCTTCTCCTCCCTCAATTTTTGACCAATTCCTTCCAAACTTGGTAGATGGCAACTTTGGACTAAGCTGCACTAAAAACTTACCCGGTTTTTCGAATTTCATAAGCGTTTGGCTGTGGCTGCCAATCAAATTTGGCTGTGCAGACGCGAAACAGGAAGTGTGCTCATATCTCGGCAGCCCTTTGACCTTTCTTAACCAAACTTGGTGGGATTATGCACCACCCCTCCAAAATGGCCCATACCACATTTGGTGCACATTGGCCATTAGGGGGCGCTATAACTTTCCAAAATGTGTTTTGGCTCTTACATCATTGAGCTCATATCTCAGCAGTCTTTTAGCACAGACACACACACACACACACACACACCTAGTACACTGGAAGTAATTTCAGCCATCACAGTCAATCGAATTTGACGGTGAAGCCGTGCATGCCTCTAACCGTCTGGTTGGAGGTACATTCCTGCTTGTAAACACTTCCTGTGCGTGCCTATGACCGTCTGCCTGGTCAGTTCTTTCTGTTGCCATGGCAACTTAGGCTGGGTCACCCTGCTTGGCCCCGGATTGCTGCTTGCAGCTATATTTGGGGGCCAAGCAGCGAAGCTGCGAAGGCACCCATAGTGATTCTATTGTTTCTTATTATTATTATTATTATTATTATTATTATTATTATTATTATTATTCAGTCCACTTCCGCCTCTGCAAGTCTATGGCAGCCCATAGAACCGTCTGGTAAAAAGTTGTGAAATTTGGCACACTGATTCTAGACACTCTCAACATTCCTCTCAGCAAATTTCAGGCCTCTACCTCAAACCCTCTAGCGCCACCAACAGCTCAAAGTCGCAGGTACATTTCTGCTTGTAACTTTTGAACCGTTGGTCTGATTTTCAAAAACTTGGTATCCCTGGAATCCTTGGGCCAAGACGAATCCAAGGCACCCCATGACGTCATTTTCCGCCATATACTTTTCCCGCCATTTTGAATTTTGTGAAAATCAATTAAAATGTTTCAACTCCCTCAATTTTTTACCAATTTCTCCCAAACTTGGAAGATAGCATAATTGGACTAACCTGCACAAAAGTTATACCCGGTGATTTGAATTTCACAAGCGTTTGGCCGTGGCAGCCAATCAAATTTGGCTGCGCAGACGCAAAACAGGAAGTGCACTCATATCTCGGTGGCCCTTTGGCCAATCTTGACGAAACTTGGTGGCATTATGCAAAACCCCTTCCCAAAGGGCCACACCAAATTTGGACCAAATTGGACGCTAGGGGGCGCTATAACTAGGAAAAATGCCTTTTGGCTCATATCTCATGATGCGTTTTGGCTAGAAAGAAAATTCAACTATCTCTGGAATCCATGGGTCAAGACGAATCCATCGCACCCTATGACGTCATATTCTGCCTTGAGGATTTTCCGCCATTTTGAATTTTGTTAAAATCAATGAAATTCTATGGCAACGCATAGAACCATCTGACTAGAGGTTTTTAAACTTGGCAAACTGATTCTAGGCTGCCTCAAGGATCTTGTCACCAAATTTCAACTCACCACCTCAAACTCTCTAGCGCCACCAACAGGTCAAAGTTGCAGGTACATTTCTGCTTGTTACTTTTGAACCATACGTCTGATCATCAAAATCTTAGTATCGCTGGAATGCTTGTGTCACAGCGACTCCAACGCGCCCTGTCTCGTCATATTCCACCCAGTAGATTTTCCGCCATTTTGAATTATGTGAAAATCAATTAAAATGCTTCTCCTCCCTCAATTTTTGAACAATTTCTCCCAAGCTTGGTAGATGGCAACTGGGGACTAATCTGCACAAGAATCTTACCCGGTAATTAGAATTTCCTAAGCGTTTGGCTGTGGCAGCCAATCAAATTTGGCTTGCAGATGCAAAACAGGAAGTGTGCTCATTTCTCGGCCACCCTTTGGCCTATCTTAACGAAACTTGGTGGCTTTATGCAGCACCCCTCCCCAAAGGGCAACAAAAAATTTGGAACAAATTGGCTGCTAGGGGGCGCTATAACTAGGAAAAATGTCTTTTGGCTCATATCTCATGATGCGTTTTGGGTAGAAACAAAATTCCACTATCTCTGGAATCCATGGGTCAAGACGAATGCATCGCACCCTATGCCGTCATATTCTGACTTGAGGATTTTCCGCCATTTTGAATTTTGTTAAAATCAAAGAAATTCGATGGCAACCCATAGAACCGTATGACTAGAGGTTTTCAAATTTGGCAGACTGATTCTAGGCACCCTCACGGGTCTTGTGACCAAATTTCAACTCACCACCTCAAACTCTCTAGCGCCACCAACAGGTCAAATTCGCAGGTACATTTCTGGTTGTTACTTTTGAACCATACGTCTGATCGTCAAAAGCTTAGTATCTCTGGAATGCTTGGGTCAAAATGAATCCAACGCGCCCTGTTTCGTCATATTGCACCTGGTAGATTTTCCGCCATTTTGAATTATGTGAAAATCAATTAAAATGCTACTCCTCCCTCAGTTTTTGACCATTTTCTCCCAAATTTGGTCCATAGCAACGGTGGAGGAAACTGCACAAGAATCTTACACGGATTTTCGAATTTCATAAGCGTTTGGCTGTGGCAGCCAATCAAATTTGGCTGCACAGACGCGAAAGAGGATGTGTGCTCACATCTCGGCCGCCCTTTGGCAGATCTTAACGAAACTTGGTGGCATTATGACAGACACCACCAGAAAGGTCCCCAAAAAACGTGGACCAACTTGGCCGCTAGGGGGCGCTATAACTAGCAAAAATGAATTTTGGCTCATATCTCATGATGCGTTTGGGCTAAAAACAAAATTCCACGATCTCTGGAATCCTTGGTTCAAGCCGAATCCATCGCACCCTATCACGTCATATTCAGCCTTGAGGATTTTCCGCCATTTTGAATTTTGTTAAAATCAATGAAATTCTATGGCAACCCATAGAACCGTCAGACGAGAGGTTGAGAAATTTGGCACACTGATTCTAGGCTCGCTCAAGGTTCTTGTCAGCAAATTTCAACTCACCGCCTCAAACTCTCTAGCGCCACCAACAGGACAAAGTTGGAAGTACATTTCTGCTTGTTACTTTTGAACCGTACGGCTGATTGTCAAAATCTTAGTATTGCTGGAATCCATCGGTCAAACCGAATCCAACCTATCCTATCTCGTCATATTGCACCTGGTAGATTTTCCGCCATTTTGAAATTTGTTAAAATCATGTAAATTGCTACTCCTCCCTCAATTTTTGACCAAATTTGCCCAGACTTGGTTGATAGCATCATTGCACCAAGCCGCACAAAATTTATCCTCAGTCTTTTGAAATGTTTAAACTGTTTGGCCGCAGCAGCCAATGAAACTCAGCTGCGAAGATGTCAAACAGGATGTGAGCTCATATCTCGGCAGCCCTTTGACATTTCTTAACCAACCTTGGTGGGATTATGCCCCACCCCTCCGCAAGCTCTCCTACCAAATTTGGTGCACATTGGCCATTAGGGGGCGCTATAACTATACAAAATATATTTTGGCTCATATGTCATTGAGCTCATATGTCAGCAGTCTTCTAGCACACACACACACACACACACACACATACACACCAAGTACACTTGAAGTAATTTCAGCCATCACAGTCAATCGAATTTGATGATGAAGCCGCCGAACAACAAATGACCTTGTATCTCAGTCAAACGATGGTATATCGACATGAAACTTCTTGTGTGTGCTCGTGACCATCTGTCTGGCCCAAATGCATTCTGCGAGCCTGACGACTAGGCTCATAGCTTGCTTGGCCCCCTCATTGCTGCTTGCAGCTATATTTGGGGGCCAAGCAGCAAAGCTGCGAAGGCACCCATAGTGATTCTATTGTTTCTTCTTCTTATTATTATTATTATTCAGTCCACTTCCGCCTCTGCAAGTCTATGGCAGCCCATAGAACCGTCTGGTAAAAAGTTGTGAAATTTGGCACACTGATTCTAGACAGTCTCAACATTCCTCTCAGCAAATTTCAGGCCTCTACCTCAAACCGTCTAGCGCCACCAACAGGTCAAAGTCGCAGGTACATTTCTGCTTGTAACTTTTGACCCGTTGGTCCGATTTTCAAAAACTTGGTATCCCTGGAATCCTTGGGCCAAGACGAATCCAAAGCACCCCATGACGTCATTTTCCGCCCATATAGTTTTCCCGCCATTTTGAATTTTGTGAAAATCAATTAAAATGCTACTCCTCCCTCAATTTTTGACCAATTTCTCCCAAACTTGGAAGACA
>NC_083596.1:30370460-30382960 GCF_027579695.1 Neoarius graeffei
AAAATGTCTTTTGGCTCATATCTCATGATGCGTTTTGGGTAGAAACAAAATTCCACTATCTCTGGAATCCATGGGTCAAGACGAATGCATCGCACCCTATGCCGTCATATTCTGACTTGAGGATTTTCCGCCATTTTGAATTTTGTTAAAATCAAAGAAATTCGATGGCAACCCATAGAACCGTATGACTAGAGGTTTTCAAATTTGGCAGACTGATTCTAGGCACCCTCAAGGGTCTTGTGACCAAATTTCAACTCACCACCTCAAACTCTCTAGCGCCACCAACAGGTCAAATTCGCAGGTACATTTCTGGTTGTTACTTTTGAACCATACGTCTGATCGTCAAAAGCTTAGTATCTCTGGAATGCTTGGGTCAAAATGAATCCAACGCGCCCTGTTTCGTCATATTGCACCTGGTAGATTTTCCGCCATTTTGAATTATGTGAAAATCAATTAAAATGCTACTCCTCCCTCAGTTTTTGACCATTTTCTCCCAAATTTGGTCCATAGCAACGGTGGAGGAAACTGCACAAGAATCTTACACGGATTTTCGAATTTCATAAGCGTTTGGCTGTGGCAGCCAATCAAATTTGGCTGCACAGACGCGAAAGAGGATGTGTGCTCACATCTCGGCCGCCCTTTGGCAGATCTTAACGAAACTTGGTGGCATTATGACAGACACCACCAGAAAGGTCCCCAAAAAACGTGGACCAACTTGGCCGCTAGGGGGCGCTATAACTAGCAAAAATGAATTTTGGCTCATATCTCATGATGCGTTTGGGCTAAAAACAAAATTCCACGATCTCTGGAATCCTTGGTTCAAGCCGAATCCATCGCACCCTATCACGTCATATTCAGCCTTGAGGATTTTCAGCCATTTTGAATTTTGTTAAAATCAATGAAATTCTATGGCAACCCATAGAACCGTCAGACGAGAGGTTGAGAAATTTGGCACACTGATTCTAGGCTCGCTCAAGGTTCTTGTCAGCAAATTTCAACTCACCGCCTCAAACTCTCTAGCGCCACCAACAGGACAAAGTTGGAAGTACATTTCTGCTTGTTACTTTTGAACCGTACGGCTGATTGTCAAAATCTTAGTATTGCTGGAATCCATCGGTCAAACCGAATCCAACCTATCCTATCTCGTCATATTGCACCTGGTAGATTTTCCGCCATTTTGAAATTTGTTAAAATCATGTAAATTGCTACTCCTCCCTCAATTTTTGACCAAATTTGCCCAGACTTGGTTGATAGCATCATTGCACCAAGCCGCACAAAATTTATCCTCAGTCTTTTGAAATTTTTAAACTGTTTGGCCGCAGCAGCCAATGAAACTCAGCTGCGAAGATGTCAAACAGGATGTGAGCTCATATCTCGGCAGCCCTTTGACATTTCTTAACCAACCTTGGTGGGATTATGCCCCACCCCTCCGCAAGCTCTCCTACCAAATTTGGTGCACATTGGCCATTAGGGGGCGCTATAACTATACAAAATATATTTTGGCTCATATGTCATTGAGCTCATATGTCAGCAGTCTTCTAGCACACACACACACACACACACACATACACACCAAGTACACTTGAAGTAATTTCAGCCATCACAGTCAATCGAATTTGATGATGAAGCCGCCGAACAACAAATGACCTTGTATCTCAGTCAAACGATGGTATATCGACATGAAACTTCTTGTGTGTGCTCGTGACCATCTGTCTGGCCCAAATGCATTCTGCGAGCCTGACGACTAGGCTCATAGCCTGCTTGGCCCCCTCATTGCTGCTTGCAGCTATATTTGGGGGCCAAGCAGCGAAGCTGCGAAGGCACCCATAGTGATTCTATTGTTTCTTATTATTATTATTATTATTATTATTATTATTATTATTATTATTATTCAGTCCACTTCCGCCTCTGCAAGTCTATGGCAGCCCATAGAACCGTCTGGTAAAAAGTTGTGAAATTTGGCACACTGATTCTAGACAATCTCAACATTCCTCTCAGCAAATTTCAGGCCTCTACCTCAAACCCGTTAGCGCCACCAACAGGTCAAAATCCCAGGTACATTTCTGCTTGTAACTTTTGAACCGTTGGTCTGATTTTCAAAATCTTGGTACCCCTGGAATCCTTGGGCCAAGACGAATCCAACGCACCCCATGACGTCATTTCCGCCCATATATTTTTCCCGCCAATTTGAATTATGTGAAAATCAATTAAAATGTTTCAACTCCCTCAATTTTTTACCAATTTCTCCCAAACTTGGAAGATAGCATAATTGGACCAACCTGCACAAAAGTTATACCCGGTGATTTGAATTTCACAAGCGTTTGGCCGTGGCAGCCAATCAAATTTGGATGCGAAGACGCGAAACAGGAAGTGTGCTCATTTCTCGGCGGCCCTTTGGCCTATCTTGACGAAACTTGGTGGGATTATGCGATACCCCTTCTCAAAGGGCCACAACAAAGTTGGAACAAATTGGCCGCTAGGGGGCGCTATAACTAGGAAAAATGTCTTTTGGCTCATATCTCATGATGCGTTTGGCCTAGAAACAAAATTCCACTATGTCAGGAATTCTTGGCTGAAGACGAATCCATCGCAACCTATGACGTCATATTCTGCCTTGAGGATTTTCCGCCATTTTGAATTTTGTTAAAATCAATGAAATTCTATGGCAACGCATAGAACCGTCTGACTAGAGGTTTTTAAACTTGGCACACTGATTCTAGGCTGCCTCAAGGATCATGTCACCAAATTTCAACTCAACACCTCAAACTCTCTAGCGCCACCAACAGGTCAAAATCACAGGTACATTTCTGCTTGTTACTTTTGAACAATACGTCTGATCATCAAATTCTTAGTATTGCTGGGATGCTTGGCTCAAAAGGAATCCAACGCGCCCTGTCTCGTCATATTCCACCCAGTAGATTTTCTGCCAATTTGAATTATGTGAAAATCAATTAAAATGCTTCTCCTCCCTCAATTTTTGAAGAATTTCTCCCAAACTTGGGACATGGCAACTGGGGACTAAGCTGCATAAAAATCTTACCTGGTTTTTAGAATTGCCTAAGCGTTTGGCCGTGGCAGCCAATCAAAATTGGAAGGCAGATGCAAAACAGGAAGTGTGCTCATTTCTTGGCCACCCTTTGGCGTATCTTAACGAATCTTGGTGGCATTATGCACCACGCCTCCCCAAAGGGCAGCATAAAATTTGGAACAAATTGGCTGCTAGGGGGCGCTATAACTGGGAAAAATGTCTTTTGGCTCATATCTCATGATGCGTTTTGGGTAGAAACAAAATTCCATTATCTCTGGAATCCATGCGTCAAGACGAATCCATCGCACCCTATGACGTCATATTCTGCCTTGTGGATTTTCCGCCATTTTGAATTTTGTTAAAATCAATGAAATTCTATGGCAACGCATAGAACCGTCTGACTAGAGGTTTTTAAACTTGGCACACTGATTCTAGGCTGCCTCAAGGATCATGTCACCAAATTTCAACTCAACACCTCAAACTCTCTAGCGCCACCAACAGGTCAAAATCACAGGTACATTTCTGCTTGTTACTTTTGAACAATATGTCTGATCATCAAATTCTTAGTATCGCTGGGATGCTTGGCTCAAAAGGAATCCAACGCGCCCTGTGTCGTCATATTCCACCCAGTAGATTTTCCGCCATTTTGAATTATGTGAAAATCAATTAAAATGCTTCTCCTCCCTCAATTTTTGAAGAATTTCTCCCAATCTTGGTAGATCGCAACTGGGGACTAAGCTGCATAAAAAACTTACCCGGTTTTTAGAATTTCCTAAGCGTTTAGCCGTGGCAGCCAATCAAAATTGGAAGGCAGATGCAAAACAGGAAGTGTGCTCATTTCTCGGCCACCCTTTGGCGTATCTTAACGAAACTTGGTGGCATTATGCACCACGCCTCTCCAAAGGGCAGCAAAAAATTTGGAACAAATTGGCTGCTAGGGGGCGCTATAACTGGGAAAAATGTCTTTTGGCTCATATCTCATGATGCGTTTTGGGTAGAAACAAAATTCCATTATCTCTGGAATCCATGCG
Organism: Neoarius graeffei; assembly: GCF_027579695.1. NCBI lineage: Eukaryota > Metazoa > Chordata > Actinopteri > Siluriformes > Ariidae > Neoarius > Neoarius graeffei. The sequence goes on from NC_083596.1 coordinate 30,374,520, forward strand.
TCAAGAAGAATCCATCGCACCCTATGACGTCATATTCTGACTTGAGGTTTTTCCACCATTTTGAATTTTGTTAAAATCAATGAAATTCGATGGCAACCCATAGAACCATATGACTAGAGGTTTTCAAATTTGGCAGCCTGATTCTACGCTCCCTCAAGGGTCTTGTCGCCAAGTTTGAACTCACCACCTCAAACTCTCTAGCGCCACCAACAGGTCAAATTCGCAGGTACATTTCTGCTTGTTACTTTTGAACCATACGTCTGATCGTCAAAATTTTAGGATCTCTGGAATGCCTTGGAGACATCGAATCCAACGCGCCCTGTCTCGTCATATTGCACCTGGTAGATTTTCCGCCATTTTGAATTATGTGAAAATCTATTAAAATGCTTCTTCTCCCTCAGTTTTTGACCAATTTCTCCCAACCTTGGTACATAGTAACTGTGGACGAAGCTGCACAAGAATCTTACACGGATTTATGAATTTCATAAGCGTTTGGCAGTGGCAGCCAATCAAATTTGGCTCCTCAGACGCAAAAGAGGATGTGTGCTCACATCTCGGCCGCCCTTTGGCAGATCTTAATGAAACTTGGTGGCCTTTTGCCAGACGCCACCAGAAAGGTCCCCAAAAAACTTGGAACAACTTGGCAGCTAGGGGGCGCTATAACTAGGAAAAATTACTTTTGGCTCATATCTCATGATCTGTTTGGGCTAGAAACAAAATTCCACTATCTCTGGAATCCTTGGCTCAAGCCGAATCCATCGCAGCCTATGACGTCATATTTAGCCTTTACGATTTTCCGCCATTTTGAATTTTGAAAAAATCAATTAAAATGCTTCTCCTCCCTCAATTTTTCACCAATTTCTCCCAAACTTGGTAGATAGCAACTTTGGACTAAGCTGCACAAGGGCATTACCTGGCCCAAGTGCATTCTGCTGGCCTTCCGACTAGGCTCATAAGTTGCTTGGCCCCCACATTGCTGCTTGCAGCTATATTTATTGGGGGCCAAGCAGCGAAGCTGCGAAGGCACCCATAGTGATTCTATTGTTTCTTATTATTATTATTATTATTATTATTATTATTATTATTATTATTCAGTCCACTTCCGCCTCTGCAAGTCTATGGCAGCCCATAGAACCGTCTGGTAAAAAGTTGTGAAATTTGGCACACTGATTCTAGACACTCTCAACATTCCTCTCAGCAAATTTCAGGCCTCTACCTCAAACCCTCTAGCGCCACCAACAGCTCAAATTCGCAGGTACATTTCTGCTTGTAACTTTTGAACCGTTGGTCTGATTTTCAAAAACTTGGTATCCCTGGAATCCTTGGGCCAAGACGAATCCAATGCACCCCATGACGTCATTTTCCGCCATATACTTTTCCCGCCATTTTGAATTTTGTGAAAATCAATTAAAATGTTTCAACTCCCTCAATTTTTTACCAATTTCTCCCAAACTTGGAAGATAGCATAAATGGACTAACCTGCACAAAAGTTATACCCGGTGATTTGAATTTCACAAGCGTTTGGCCGTGGCAGCCAATCAAATTTGGCTGCGCAGACGCAAAACAGGATGTGCACTCATATCTCGGTGGCCCTTTGGCCAATCTTGACGAAACTTGGTGGCATTATGCAAAACCCCTTCCCAAAGGGCCACAACAAATTTGGACCAAATTGGACGCTAGGGGGCGCTATAACTAGGAAAAATGCCTTTTGGCTCATATCTCATGATGCGTTTTGGCTAGAAAGAAAATTCAACTATCTCTGGAATCCATGGGTCAAGACGAATCCATCGCACCCTATGACGTCATATTCTGCCTTGAGGATTTTCCGCCATTTTGAATTTTGTTAAAATCAATGAAATTCTATGGCAACGCATAGAACCATCTGACTAGAGGTTTTTAAACTTGGCAAACTGATTCTAGGCTGCCTCAAGGATCTTGTCACCAAATTTCAACTCACCACCTCAAACTCTCTAGCGCCACCAACAGGTCAAAGTTGCAGGTACATTTCTGCTTGTTACTTTTGAACCATACGTCTGATCATCAAAATCTTAGTATCGCTGGAATGCTTGTGTCACAGCGACTCCAACGCGCCCTGTCTCGTCATATTCCACCCAGTAGATTTTCCGCCATTTTGAATTATGTGAAAATCAATTAAAATGCTTCTCCTCCCTCAATTTTTGAACAATTTCTCCCAAGCTTGGTAGATGGCAACTGGGGACTAATCTGCACAAGAATCTTACCCGGTAATTAGAATTTCCTAAGCGTTTGGCTGTGGCAGCCAATCAAATTTGGCTTGCAGATGCAAAACAGGATGTGTGCTCATTTCTCGGCCACCCTTTGGCCTATCTTAACGAAACTTGGTGGCTTTATGCAGCACCCCTCCCCAAAGGGCAACAAAAAATTTGGAACAAATTGGCTGCTAGGGGGCGCTATAACTAGGAAAAATGTCTTTTGGCTCATATCTCATGATGCGTTTTGGGTAGAAACAAAATTCCACTATCTCTGGAATCCATGGGTCAAGACGAATGCATCGCACCCTATGCCGTCATATTCTGACTTGAGGATTTTCCGCCATTTTGAATTTTGTTAAAATCAAAGAAATTCGATGGCAACCCATAGAACCGTATGACTAGAGGTTTTCAAATTTGGCAGACTGATTCTAGGCACCCTCAAGGGTCTTGTGACCAAATTTCAACTCACCACCTCAAACTCTCTAGCGCCACCAACAGGTCAAATTCGCAGGTACATTTCTGGTTGTTACTTTTGAACCATACGTCTGATCGTCAAAAGCTTAGTATCTCTGGAATGCTTGGGTCAAAATGAATCCAACGCGCCCTGTTTCGTCATATTGCACCTGGTAGATTTTCCACCATTTTGAATTATGTGAAAATCAATTAAAATGCTACTCCTCCCTCAGTTTTTGACCATTTTCTCCCAAATTTGGTCCATAGCAACGGTGGAGGAAACTGCACAAGAATCTTACACGGATTTTCGAATTTCATAAGCGTTTGGCTGTGGCAGCCAATCAAATTTGGCTGCACAGACGCGAAAGAGGATGTGTGCTCACATCTCGGCCGCCCTTTGGCAGATCTTAACGAAACTTGGTGGCATTATGACAGACACCACCAGAAAGGTCCCCAAAAAACGTGGACCAACTTGGCCGCTAGGGGGCGCTATAACTAGCAAAAATGAATTTTGGCTCATATCTCATGATGCGTTTGGGCTAAAAACAAAATTCCACGATCTCTGGAATCCTTGGTTCAAGCCGAATCCATCGCACCCTATCACGTCATATTCAGCCTTGAGGATTTTCCGCCATTTTGAATTTTGTTAAAATCAATGAAATTCTATGGCAACCCATAGAACCGTCAGACGAGAGGTTGAGAAATTTGGCACACTGATTCTAGGCTCGCTCAAGGTTCTTGTCAGCAAATTTCAACTCACCGCCTCAAACTCTCTAGCGCCACCAACAGGACAAAGTTGGAAGTACATTTCTGCTTGTTACTTTTGAACCGTACGGCTGATTGTCAAAATCTTAGTATTGCTGGAATCCATCGGTCAAACCGAATCCAACCTATCCTATCTCGTCATATTGCACCTGGTAGATTTTCCGCCATTTTGAAATTTGTTAAAATCATGTAAATTGCTACTCCTCCCTCAATTTTTGACCAAATTTGCCCAGACTTGGTTGATAGCATCATTGCACCAAGCCGCACAAAATTTATCCTCAGTCTTTTGAAATTTTTAAACTGTTTGGCCGCAGCAGCCAATGAAACTCAGCTGCGAAGATGTCAAACAGGATGTGAGCTCATATCTCGGCAGCCCTTTGACATTTCTTAACCAACCTTGGTGGGATTATGCCCCACCCCTCCGCAAGCTCTCCTACCAAATTTGGTGCACATTGGCCATTAGGGGGCGCTATAACTATACAAAATATATTTTGGCTCATATGTCATTGAGCTCATATGTCAGCAGTCTTCTAGCACACACACACACACACACACACATACACACCAAGTACACTTGAAGTAATTTCAGCCATCACAGTCAATCGAATTTGATGATGAAGCCGCCGAACAACAAATGACCTTGTATCTCAGTCAAACGATGGTATATCGACATGAAACTTCTTGTGTGTGCTCGTGACCATCTGTCTGGCCCAAATGCATTCTGCGAGCCTGACGACTAGGCTCATAGGATGCTTGGCCCCCTCATTGCTGCTTGCAGCTATATTTATTATTATTATTATTATTCAGTCCACTTCCGCCTCTGCAAGTCTATGGCAGCCCATAGAACCGTCTGGTAAAAAGTTGTGAAATTTGGCACACTGATTCTAGACAGTGTCAACATTCCTCTCAGCAAATTTCAGGCCTCTACCTCAAACCCTCTAGCGCCACCAACAGCTCAAATTTGAAGGTACATTTCTGCTTGTAACTTTTGAACCGTTGGTCTGATTTTCAAAAGCTTGGGATCCCTGGAATCCTTGGGTCAAGCCGAATCGAAAGCACCCCATGACGTCATTTACCGCCATATACTTTTCCCGCCATTTTGAATTTTGTGAAAATCAATTAAAATGTTTCAACTCCCTCAATTTTTTACCAATTTCTCCCAGACTTGGAAGTTAGCATAATTGGACCAACCTGCACAAAAGTTATACCCGGTGATTTGAATTTCATAAGCGTTTGGCCGTGGCAGCCAATCAAACTTGGCTGCGCAGATGCAAAACAGGAAGTGCACTCATATCTCGGTGGCCCTTTGGCCTATCTTGACGAAACTTGTTGGCATTATGCGAAACCCCTTCCCAAAGGGCCACAAAAAATTTGGACCAAATTGGACGCTAGGGGGCGCTATAACTAGGAAAAATGACTTTTGGCTCATATCTCATGATGCGTTTTGGCTAGAAAGAAAATTCAACTATCTCTGGAATCCATGGGTCAAGACGAATCCATCGCACCCTATGACGTCATATTCTGCCTTGAGGATTTTCCGCCATTTTGAATTTTGTTAAAATCAATGAAATTCTATGGCAACGCATAGAACCATCTGACTAGAGGTTTTTAAACTTGGCACACTGATTCTAGGCTGCCTCAAGGATCTTGTCACCAAATTTCAACTCAGCACCTCAAAATCTCTAGCGCCACCAACAGGTCAAAGTGGCAGGTACATTTCTGCTTGTTACTTTTGAACCATACGTCTGATCATCAAAATCTTAGTATCGCTGGAATGCTTGTGTCACAGCGACTCCAACACGCCCTGTCTCGTCATATTCCACCCAGTAGATTTTCCGCCATTTTGAATTATGTGAAAATCAATTAAAATGCTTCTCCTCCCTCAATTTTTGAAGAATTTCTCCCAAACTTGGTAGATGGCAACTGGGGACTAAGCTGCATAAAAAACTTACCCGGTTTTTAGAATTTCCTAAGCGTTTGGCCGTGGCAGCCAATCAAAACTGGCTGGCAGATGCAAAACAGGAAGTGTGCTCATTTCTCGGCCACCCTTTGGCGTATCTTAACGAAAGTTGGTGGCATTATGCAGCACGCCTCCCCAAAGGGCTGCAAAAAAATTTGGAACAAATTGGCTGCTAGGGGGCGCTATAACTGGGAAAAATGTCTTTTGGCTCATATCTCATGATGCCTTTTGGGTAGAAACAAAATTTCATTATCTCTGGAATCCAGGGGTCAAGACGAATCCATCGCACCCTATGACGTCATATTCTGACTTGAGGATTTTCCGCCATTTTGAATTTTGTTAAAATCAATGAAAGTCGATGGCAACGCATAGAACCATCTTACTAGAGGTTTTTAAACTTGGCACACTGATTCTAGGCTGCCTCAAGGATCATGTCACCAAATTTCAACTCAGCACCTCAAACTCTCTAGCGCCACCAACAGGTCAAAGTCGCAGGTACATTTCTGCTTGTTTCTTTTGAACCATACGTCTGTTCATCAGACTCTTAGGACCGCTGGAATGCTTGGGTCACACCGACTCCAACGCGCCCTGTCTCGTCATATTCCACCCAGTAGATTTTCCGCCATTTTGAATTATGTGAAAATCAATTAAAATGTTTCTCCTCCCTCAATTTTTGAACAATTTCTCCCAAACTTGGTAGATGGCAACTGGGGACTAATCTGCACAAGAAACTTACCCGGTAATTAGAATTTCCTAAGCGTTTGGCTGTGGCAGCCAATCAAATTTGGCTTGCAGATGCAAAACAGGAAGTGTGCTCATATCTCGGCGGCCCTTTGGTCTATCTTGACGAAACTTGGTGGCATTATGCACCACCCCTTCACAAAGGCCCCCCCAAAATTTGGAACAAATTGGCCGCTAGGGGGCGCTATAACTAAGAAAAATGGCTTTGGGCTCATATCTCATGATCCGTTTTGGATAGAAACAAAATTCAACTATCTCTGGAATCCATGGGTCAAGACGAATCCATCGCACCCTATGCCGTCATATTCTGACTTGAGGATTTTCCGCCATTTTGAATTTTGTTAAAATCAATGAAATTCGATGGCAACCCATAGAACCGTATGACTAGAGGTTTTCAAATTTGGCAGACTGATTCTAGGCTCCCTCAAGGGTCTTGTCACCAAATTTCAACTCACCACCTCAAACTCTCTAGCGCCACCAACAGGTCAAATTCGCAGGTACATTTCTGGTTGTTACTTTTGAACCATACGTCTGATCGTCAAAAGCTTAGTATCTCTGGAATGCTTGGGTCAAAATGAATCCAACGCGCCCTGTTTCGTCATATTGCACCTGGTAGATTTTCCGCCATTTTGAATTATGTGAAAATCAATTAAAATGCTACTCCTCCCTCAGTTTTTGACCATTTTCTCCCAACTTTGGTCCATAGCAACTCTGGATGATGCTGCACAAGAATCTTACACGGATTTTCGAATTTCCTGAGCGTTTGGCCGTGGCAGCCAGACGCGAAAGAGGATGTGTGCTCACATCTCGGCCGCCCTTTGGCAGATCTTAACGAAACTTGGTGGCATTATGCCATACACCACCAGAAAGGTCCCCAAAAAACTTGGACCAACTTGGCAGCTAGGGGGCGCTATAACTATCAAAAACGAATTTTGGCTCATATCTCATGATGTGTTTGGGCTAGAAACAAAATTCCACTAGCTCTGGAATCCTTGGCTCAAGCCGAATCCATCGCAGCCTATCACGTCATATTCAGCCTTTAGGATTTTCCGCCATTTTGAATTTTGTCAAAATCAATTAAAACGCTTCTCCTTCCTCAATTTTTCACCAATTTCTCCCAAACTTGGTAGATAGCAACTTTGGACTAAGCTGCACAAGGGCATTACCTGGCCCAAGTGCATTCTGCTGGCCTTCCGACTAGGCTCAAAAGTTGCTTGGCCCCCACATTGCTGCTTGCAGCTATATTTGGGGGCCAAGCAGCGAAGCTGCGAAGGCACCCATAGTGATTCTATTGTTTCTTATTATTGGGGGCCAAGCAGCGAAGCTGCGAAGGCACCCATAGTGATTCTATTGTTTCTTATTGGGGGCCAAGCAGCAAAGCTGCGAAGGCACCCATAGTGATTCTATTGTTTCTTATTATTATTATTATTATTATTCAGTCCACTTCCGCCTCTGCAAGTCTATGGCAGCCCATAGAACCGTCTGGTAAAAAGTTGTGAAATTTGGCACACTGATTCTAGACACTCTCAACATTCCTCTCACCAAATTTCAGGCCTCTACCTCAAACCCGTTAGCGCCACCAACAGGTCAAAGTCCCAGGTACATTTCTGCTTGTAACTTTTGAACCGTTGGTCTGATTTTCAAAAACTTGGTATCCCTGGAATCCTTGGGCCAAGACGAATCCAACGCACCCCATGACGTCATTTCCCGCCCATAGATTTTTCCCGCCATTTTGAATTTTGTGAAAATCAATTAAAATGTTTCAACTCCCTCAATTTTTTACCAATTTCTCCCAAACTTGGAAGATAGCATAATTGGACCAACCTGCACAAAAGTTATACCCGGTGATTTGAATTTCACAAGCGTTTGGCCGTGGCAGCCAATCAAACTTGGCTGCAAAGATGCGAAACAGGAAGTGTGCTCATTTCTCGGCCACCCTTTGGCGTATCTTAACGAAACTTGGTGCCTTTATGCAGCACCCCTCCCGAAAGGGCCCCAAAAAATTTGGAACAAATTGGCTGCTAGGGGGCGCTATAACTAGGAAAAATGTCTTTTGGCTCATATCTCATGATGCGTTTTGCCTAGAAACAAAATTCCACTATGTCAGGAATCCTTGGCTCAAGCCGAATCCACCGCACCCTATGACGTCATATTCTGCCTTGAGGATTTTCCACCATTTTGAATTTTGTTAAAATCAATGAAATTCTATGGCAATGCATAGAACCGTCTGACTAGAGGTTTTTAAACTTGGCACACTGATTCTAGGCTGCCTCAAGGATCTTGTCACCAAA
>NC_083596.1:30400460-30405460 GCF_027579695.1 Neoarius graeffei
GCAGCAGCCAATGAAACTCAGCTGCGAAGATGTCAAACAGGATGTGAGCTCATATCTCGGCAGCCCTTTGACATTTCTTAACCAACCTTGGTGGGATTATGCCCCACCCCTCCGCAAGCTCTCCTACCAAATTTGGTGCACATTGGCCATTAGGGGGCGCTATAACTATACAAAATATATTTTGGCTCATATGTCATTGAGCTCATATGTCAGCAGTCTTCTAGCACACACACACACACACACACACACATACACACCAAGTACACTTGAAGTAATTTCAGCCATCACAGTCAATCGAATTTGATGATGAAGCCGCCGAACAACAAATGACCTTGTATCTCAGTCAAACGATGGTATATCGACATGAAACTTCTTGTGTGTGCTCGTGACCATCTGTCTGGCCCAAATGCATTCTGCGAGCCTGACGACTAGGCTCATAGCCTGCTTGGCCCCCTCATTGCTGCTTGCAGCTATATTTATTATTATTATTATTATTATTATTATTATTATTATTATTCAGTCCACTTCCGCCTCTGCAAGTCTATGGCAGCCCATAGAACCGTCTGGTAAAAAGTTGTGAAATTTGGCACACTGATTCTAGACACTCTCAACATTCCTCTCAGCAAATTTCAGGCCTCTACCTCAAACCCTCTAGCGCCACCAACAGCTCAAAGTCGCAGGTACATTTCTGCTTGTAACTTTTGAACCGTTGGTCTGATTTTCAAAAACTTGGTATCCCTGGAATCCTTGGGCCAAGACGAATCCAAGGCACCCCATGACGTCATTTTCCGCCATATACTTTTCCCGCCATTTTGAATTTTGTGAAAATCAATTAAAATGTTTCAACTCCCTCAATTTTTTACCAATTTCTCCCAAACTTGGAAGATAGCATAATTGGACTAACCTGCACAAAAGTTATACCCGGTGATTTGAATTTCACAAGCGTTTGGCCGTGGCAGCCAATCAAATTTGGCTGCGCAGACGCAAAACAGGAAGTGCACTCATATCTCGGTGGCCCTTTGGCCAATCTTGACGAAACTTGGTGGCATTATGCAAAACCCCTTCCCAAAGGGCCACAACAAATTTGGACCAAATTGGACGCTAGGGGGCGCTATAACTAGGAAAAATGCCTTTTGGCTCATATCTCATGATGCGTTTTGGCTAGAAAGAAAATTCAACTATCTCTGGAATCCATGGGTCAAGACGAATCCATCGCACCCTATGACGTCATATTCTGCCTTGAGGATTTTCCGCCATTTTGAATTTTGTTAAAATCAATGAAATTCTATGGCAACGCATAGAACCATCTGACTAGAGGTTTTTAAACTTGGCAAACTGATTCTAGGCTGCCTCAAGGACCTTGTCACCAAATTTCAACTCACCACCTCAAACTCTCTAGCGCCACCAACAGGTCAAAGTTGCAGGTACATTTCTGCTTGTTACTTTTGAACCATACGTCTGATCATCAAAATCTTAGTATCGCTGGAATGCTTGTGTCACAGCGACTCCAACGCGCCCTGTCTCGTCATATTCCACCCAGTAGATTTTCCGCCATTTTGAATTATGTGAAAATCAATTAAAATGCTTCTCCTCCCTCAATTTTTGAACAATTTCTCCCAAGCTTGGTAGATGGCAACTGGGGACTAATCTGCACAAGAATCTTACCCGGTAATTAGAATTTCCTAAGCGTTTGGCTGTGGCAGCCAATCAAATTTGGCTTGCAGATGCAAAACAGGAAGTGTGCTCATTTCTCGGCCACCCTTTGGCCTATCTTAACGAAACTTGGTGGCTTTATGCAGCACCCCTCCCCAAAGGGCAACAAAAAATTTGGAACAAATTGGCTGCTAGGGGGCGCTATAACTAGGAAAAATGTCTTTTGGCTCATATCTCATGATGCGTTTTGGGTAGAAACAAAATTCCACTATCTCTGGAATCCATGGGTCAAGACGAATGCATCGCACCCTATGCCGTCATATTCTGACTTGAGGATTTTCCGCCATTTTGAATTTTGTTAAAATCAAAGAAATTCGATGGCAACCCATAGAACCGTATGACTAGAGGTTTTCAAATTTGGCAGACTGATTCTAGGCACCCTCAAGGGTCTTGTGACCAAATTTCAACTCACCACCTCAAACTCTCTAGCGCCACCAACAGGTCAAATTCGCAGGTACATTTCTGGTTGTTACTTTTGAACCATACGTCTGATCGTCAAAAGCTTAGTATCTCTGGAATGCTTGGGTCAAAATGAATCCAACGCGCCCTGTTTCGTCATATTGCACCTGGTAGATTTTCCGCCATTTTGAATTATGTGAAAATCAATTAAAATGCTACTCCTCCCTCAGTTTTTGACCATTTTCTCCCAAATTTGGTCCATAGCAACGGTGGAGGAAACTGCACAAGAATCTTACACGGATTTTCGAATTTCATAAGCGTTTGGCTGTGGCAGCCAATCAAATTTGGCTGCACAGACGTGAAAGAGGATGTGTGCTCACATCTCGGCCGCCCTTTGGCAGATCTTAACGAAACTTGGTGGCATTATGACAGACACCACCAGAAAGGTCCCCAAAAAACGTGGACCAACTTGGCCGCTAGGGGGCGCTATAACTAGCAAAAATGAATTTTGGCTCATATCTCATGATGCGTTTGGGCTAAAAACAAAATTCCATGATCTCTGGAATCCTTGGTTCAAGCCGAATCCATCGCACCCTATCACGTCATATTCAGCCTTGAGGATTTTCCGCCATTTTGAATTTTGTTAAAATCAATGAAATTCTATGGCAACCCATAGAACCGTCAGACGAGAGGTTGAGAAATTTGGCACACTGATTCTAGGCTCGCTCAAGGTTCTTGTCAGCAAATTTCAACTCACCGCCTCAAACTCTCTAGCGCCACCAACAGGACAAAGTTGGAAGTACATTTCTGCTTGTTACTTTTGAACCCTACGGCTGATTGTCAAAATCTTAGTATTGCTGGAATCCATCGGTCAAACCGAATCCAACCTATCCTATCTCGTCATATTGCACCTGGTAGATTTTCCGCCATTTTGAAATTTGTTAAAATCATGTAAATTGCTACTCCTCCCTCAATTTTTGACCAAATTTGCCCAGACTTGGTTGATAGCATCATTGCACCAAGCCGCACAAAATTTATCCTCAGTCTTTTGAAATTTTTAAACTGTTTGGCCGCAGCAGCCAATGAAACTCAGCTGCGAAGATGTCAAACAGGATGTGAGCTCATATCTCGGCAGCCCTTTGACATTTCTTAACCAACCTTGGTGGGATTATGCCCCACCCCTCCGCAAGCTCTCCTACCAAATTTGGTGCACATTGGCCATTAGGGGGCGCTATAACTATACAAAATATATTTTGGCTCATATGTCATTGAGCTCATATGTCAGCAGTCTTCTAGCACACACACACACACACACACACACACACACACACATACACACCAAGTACACTTGAAGTAATTTCAGCCATCACAGTCAATCGAATTTGATGATGAAGCCGCCGAACAACAAATGACCTTGTATCTCAGTCAAACGATGGTATATCGACATGAAACTTCTTGTGTGTGCTCGTGACCATCTGTCTGGCCCAAATGCATTCTGCGAGCCTGACGACTAGGCTCATAGGCTGCTTGGCCCCCTCATTGCTGCTTGCAGCTATATTTATTATTATTGGGGGCCAAGCAGCAAAGCTGCGAAGGCACCCATAGTGATTCTATTGTTTCTTATTATTATTATTATTATTATTATTATTATTATTATTATTATTCAGTCCACTTCCGCCTCTGCAAGTCTATGGCAGCCCATAGAACCGTCTGGTAAAAAGTTGTGAAATTTGGCACACTGATTCTAGACACTCTCAACATTCCTCTCACCAAATTTCAGGCCTCTACCTCAAACCCGTTAGCGCCACCAACAGGTCAAAGTCCCAGGTACATTTCTGCTTGTAACTTTTGAACCGTTGGTCTGATTTTCAAAAACTTGGTATCCCTGGAATCCTTGGGCCAAGACGAATCCAACGCACCCCATGACGTCATTTCCCGCCCATATATTTTTCCCGCCATTTTGAATTTTGTGAAAATCAATTAAAATGTTTCAACTCCCTCAATTTTTTACCAATTTCTCCCAAACTTGGAAGATAGCATAATTGGACTAACCTGCACAAAAGTTATACCCGGTGATTTGAATTTCACAAGCGTTTGGCCGTGGCAGCCAATCAAACTTGGCTGCAAAGATGCGAAACAGGAAGTGTGCTCATTTCTCGGACACCCTTTGGCGTATCTTAACGAAACTTGGTGCCTTTATGCAGCACCCCTCCCGAAAGGGCCCCAAAAAATTTGGAACAAATTGGCTGCTAGGGGGCGCTATAACTAGGAAAAATGTCTTTTGGCTCATATCTCATGACTCGTTTTGGCTAGAAACAAAATTCCACTATGGCAGGAATCCTTGGCTCAAGACGAATCCATCGCACCCTATGACGTCATATTCTGCCTTGAGGATTTTCCGCCATTTTGAATTTTGTTAAAATCAGTGAAATTCTATGGCAACGCATAGAACCGTCTGACTAGAGGTTTTTAAACTTGGCACACTGATTCTAGGCTCCCTCAAGGATCTTGTCACCAAATTTCAACTCAGCACCTCAAACTCTCTAGCGCCACCAACAGGTCAAAGTTGCAAGTACACTTCTGCTTGTTACTTTTGAACCATACGTCTGATCATCAAAATCTTAGTATCGCTGGAATACGTGGGTCACCACGAATCCAGGGGCCCTGTCTCGTCATATTCCACCCAGGAGATTTTCCGCCATTTTGAATTATGTGAAAATCAATTAAAATGCTTCTCCTCCCACAATTTTTGAAGAATTTCTCCCAAACTTGGTACATGGCAACTGGGGACTAAGCTGCACAAGAAACATACCCGGTTTTTAGAATTTCTTAAGCGTTTGGCCGTGGCAGACAATCAAATTTGGCTGGCAGATGCAAGACAGGAAGTG
>NC_083596.1:30422960-30425460 GCF_027579695.1 Neoarius graeffei
AAATGCTTCTCCTCCCTCAATTTTTGAACAATTTCTCCCAAGCTTGGTAGATGGCAACTGGGGACTAATCTGCACAAGAATCTTACCCGGTAATTAGAATTTCCTAAGCGTTTGGCTGTGGCAGCCAATCAAATTTGGCTTGCAGATGCAAAACAGGAAGTGTGCTCATTTCTCGGCCACCCTTTGGCCTATCTTAACGAAACTGGGTGGCTTTATGCAGCACCCCTCCCCAAAGGGCAGCAAAAAAATTGGAACAAATTGGCTGCTAGGGGGCGCTATAACTAGGAAAAATGTCTTTAGGCTCATATCTCATGATGCGTTTTGGCTAGAAACAAAATTCCACTATGTCAGGAATCCTTGGCTCAAGACGAACTCATCGCACCCTATGACGTCATATTCTGCCTTGAGGATTTTCCGCCATTTTGAATTTTGTTAAAATCAATGAAATTCAATGGCAACGCATAGAACCGTCTGACTAGAGGTTTTTAAACTTGGCATACTGATTCTAGGCTGCCTCAAGGATCTTGTCACCAAATTTCAACTCAGCACCTCAAAAACTCTAGCGCCACCAACAGGTCAAAGTCGCAGGTACATTTCTGCTTGTTACTTTTGAAACATTCGTCTGATCATCAAAATCTTAGTATCTCTAGAATGCTTGGGTCACAAGGAATCCAACGCGCCCTGTCTCGTCATATTCTACCCAGTAGATTTTCCGGCATTTTGAATTATGTGAAAATCAATTAAAATGCTTCTCCTCCCTCAGTTTTTGACCAATTTCTCCCAAACTTGGTAGATAGCAACTCTGGAGGAGCCTACACCAGTATCTTACACGGATTTTTGAATTTCATAAACGTTTGGCCGTGGCAACCAATCAAATTTGGCTGAGCATATGCGAACCAGGAAGTGTGCTCATATCTCGGCCGCCCTTTGGCGTATCTAAATGAAACTTGGTGGCATTGTGCAAGACCTCTCCAAAAAGGGCCCCAACAAATTTGGAACACATTGGCGGCAAGGGGGCGCTATAACAAGGAAAAATGTCTTTTTGCTCATATCTCATGATGCGTTTTGGGTAGAAACAAAATTCCACTATCACTGGAATCCTTGGGTCAAGCCGAATCCATCACAACCTATGAGGTCATATTCAGACTTGAGGATTTTCCGCCATTTTGAATTTCGTGAAAATCAATTAAAATGCTTCTCCTACCTCAATTTTTGACCAATTTCTCCCAAACTTGGTACATCGCAACTTTGCACTAGGCTGCACAAGGGCATTACATGGCGCAAATGCCTTCTACTGGCCTGACATCTCGTCTCATATACTGCTTGGCCCCCACATTGCTGCTTGCAGCTATATTTATTATTATTATTATTCAGTCCACTTCCGCCTCTGCAAGTCTATGGCAGCCCATAGAACCGTCTGGTAAAAAGTTGTGAAATTTGGCACACTGATTCTAGACAGGCTCAACATTACTCTCAGCAAATTTCAGGCCTCTACCCCAAACCCTCTAGCGCCACCAACAGGTCAAACTCGCAGGTACATTTCTGCTTGTAACTTTTGAACTGTTGGTCCGATTTTCAAAAACTTGGTATCCCTGTAATCCTTGGGCCAAGACGAATCCAACGCACCCCATGACGTCATTTTCCGCCCATATAGTTTTCCCGCCATTTTGAATTTTGTGAAAATCAATTAAAATGCTACTCCTCCCTCAATTTTTGAACAATTTCTCCCAAACTTGGAAGATAGCAAAATTGGACCAACCTGCATAAAAGTTATACCCAGTATTTTGAATTTCATAAGCGTTTGGCCATGGCAGCCAATCAAAATTGGCTGCGCCGATGCAAAACAGGAAGTGCGCTCATATCTCGGCAGCCCTTTGGTCTATCTTGACGAAACTTGGTGGGATTAAGAACCACCCCTTCACAAAGGTCCCCAAAAAATTTGGAACAAATTGGCTGCTAGGGGGCGCTATAACTAGGAAAAATGTCTTTTGGCTCATATCTCATGATGCATTTGGGCTAGAAACAAAATTCAACTATCTCTGGAATCCATGCGTCAAGACGAATCCTTCGCACCATATCACGTCATATTCTGCCTTGAGGATTTTCCGCCATTTTGAATTTTGTTAAAATCAATGAAATTCTGAGGCAACCCATAGAACCGTCTGGCGAGAGGTTGAGAAATTTGGCACACTGATTCTAGGCTGCCTCAAGGTTCTTGTCAGCAAATTTCAGCTCACCACCTCAAACTCTCTAGCGCCACCAAGAGGTCAAATTTGGAAGTACTTTTCTGCTTGTTCCTTTTGAACAGTACGTCTGATTATCAAAATCTTAGTATTGCTGGAATCCATCGGTCAAACCGAATCCAACGCACCCTATCTCATCATATTGCACCTGGTAGATTTTCCACCATTTTGAATTTTGTTAAAATCAATTAAATTGCTACTCCTCCCTCAATTTTTGACCAGATTTTCCCAGACTTAGGTGATTGCATCACTGGACC
>NC_083596.1:30430460-30432960 GCF_027579695.1 Neoarius graeffei
TCTGCTTGTTACTTTTGAACCATACGTCTGATCATCAAAATCTTAGTATCGCTGGAATCCTTGGGTCACCACGAATCCAGCGGCCCTGTCTCGTCCTATTCCACCCAGGAGATTTTCCGCCATTTTGAATTATGTGAAAATCAATTAAAATGCTTCTCCTCCCACAATTTTTGAAGAATTTCTCCCAAACTTGGTACATGGCAACTGGGGACTAAGCTGCACAAGAAACATACCCGGTTTTTAGAATTTCTTAAGCGTTTGGCCGTGGCAGCCAATCAAATTTGGCTGGCAGATGCAAGACAGGAAGTGTGCTCATTTCTCGGCGAACCTTTGGCATATCTTAACGAAACTTGGTGGCTTTATGCAACACCCCTCCCCAAAGGGCAGCAAAAAATTTGGAGCAAATTGGCTGCTAGGGGGCGCTATAACTAGGAAAAATGTCTTTTGGCTCATATCTCATGATGCGTTTTGCCTAGAAACAAAATTCCACTATGTCAGGAATCCTTGGCTCAAGCCGAATCCACCGCACCCTATGACGTCATATTCTGCCTTGAGGATTTTCCACCATTTTGAATTTTGTTAAAATCAATGAAATTCTATGGCAATGCATAGAACCGTCTGACTAGAGGTTTTTAAACTTGGCACACTGATTCTAGGCTGCCTCAAGGATCTTGTCACCAAATTTCAACTCAGCACCTCAAACTCTCTAGCGCCACCAACAGGTCAAAATTGCAGGTACATTTCTGCTTGTTACTTTTGAACCATACGTCTGATCATCAAATTCTTAGTGTGGCTGGAATGCTTGGGTCAAAAGGAATCCAATGGGCCCTGTCTCCTCATATTCCACCCAGTAGATTTTCCGCCATTTTGAATTATGTGAAAATCAATTAAAATGCTTCTCCTCCCTCAATTTTTGGAAAATTTCTCCCAAACGTGGTACATGGCAACTGGGGCCTAAGCTGCACAAGAAATATGCCCGGTTTTTAGAATTTCTTAAGCGTTTGGCCGTGGCAGCCAATCAAATTTGGCTGGCATATGCAAAACAGGAAGTTTGCTCATTTCTCAGCCACCCTTTGGCGTATCTTAACGAAACTGGGTGGCTTTATGCAGCACCCCTCCCCAAAGGGCAGCAAAAAAATTGGAACAAATTGGCTGCTAGGGGGCGCTATAACTAGGAAAAATGTCTTTAGGCTCATATCTCATGATGCGTTTTGGCTAGAAACAAAATTCCACTATGTCAGGAATCCTTGGCTCAAGACGAACTCATCGCACCCTATGACGTCATATTCTGCCTTGAGGATTTTCCGCCATTTTGAATTTTGTTAAAATCAATGAAATTCAATGGCAACGCATAGAACCGTCTGACTAGAGGTTTTTAAACTTGGCCTACTGATTCTAGGCTGCCTCAAGGATCTTGTCACCAAATTTCAACTCAGCACCTCAAAAACTCTAGCGCCACCAACAGGTCAAAGTCGCAGGTACATTTCTGCTTGTTACTTTTGAAACATTCGTCTGATCATCAAAATCTTAGTATCTCTAGAATGCTTGGGTCACAAGGAATCCAACGCGCCCTGTCTCGTCATATTCTACCCAGTAGATTTTCCGGCATTTTGAATTATGTGAAAATCAATTAAAATGCTTCTCCTCCCTCAGTTTTTGACCAATTTCTCCCAAACTTGGTAGATAGCAACTCTGGAGGAGCCTACACAAGTATCTTACACGGATTTTTGAATTTCATAAACGTTTGGCCGTGGCAACCAATCAAATTTGGCTGAGCATATGCGAACCAGGAAGTGTGCTCATATCTCGGCCGCCCTTTGGCGTATCTAAATGAAACTTGGTGGCATTGTGCAAGACCTCTCCAAAAAGGGCCCCAACAAATTTGGAACACATTGGCGGCAAGGGGGCGCTATAACAAGGAAAAATGTCTTTTTGCTCATATCTCATGATGCGTTTTGGGTAGAAACAAAATTCCACTATCGCTGGAATCCTTGGGTCAAGCCGAATCCATCACAACCTATGAGGTCATATTCAGACTTGAGGATTTTCCGCCATTTTGAATTTCGTGAAAATCAATTAAAATGCTTCTCCTACCTCAATTTTTGACCAATTTCTCCCAAACTTGGTACATCGCAACTTTGCACTAGGCTGCACAAGGGCATTACATGGCGCAAATGCCTTCTACTGGCCTGACATCTCGTCTCATATGCTGCTTGGCCCCCACATTGCTGCTTGCAGCTATATTTATTATTATTATTATTATTCAGTCCACTTCCGCCTCTGCAAGTCTATGGCAGCCCATAGAACCGTCTGGTAAAAAGTTGTGAAATTTGGCACACTGATTCTAGACAGTCTCAACATTCCTCTCAGCAAATTTCAGGCCTCTACCTCAAACCGTCTAGCGCCACCAACAGGTCAAAGTCGCAGGTACATTTCTGCTTGTAACTTTTGACCCGTTGGTCCGATATTCAAAAACTTGGTATCCCTGGAATCCTTGGGC
>NC_083596.1:30437960-30440460 GCF_027579695.1 Neoarius graeffei
CAAAAGCTTAGTATCTCTGGAATGCTTGGGTCAAAATGAATCCAACGCGCCCTGTTTCGTCATATTGCACCTGGTAGATTTTCCGCCATTTTGAATTATGTGAAAATCAATTAAAATGCTACTCCTCCCTCAGTTTTTGACCATTTTCTCCCAAATTTGGTCCATAGCAACGGTGGAGGAAACTGCACAAGAATCTTACACGGATTTTCGAATTTCATAAGCGTTTGGCTGTGGCAGCCAATCAAATTTGGCTGCACAGACGCGAAAGAGGATGTGTGCTCACATCTCGGCCGCCCTTTGGCAGATCTTAACGAAACTTGGTGGCATTATGACAGACACCACCAGAAAGGTCCCCAAAAAACGTGGACCAACTTGGCCGCTAGGGGGCGCTATAACTAGCAAAAATGAATTTTGGCTCATATCTCATGATGCGTTTGGGCTAAAAACAAAATTCCACGATCTCTGGAATCCTTGGTTCAAGCCGAATCCATCGCACCCTATCACGTCATATTCAGCCTTGAGGATTTTCAGCCATTTTGAATTTTGTTAAAATCAATGAAATTCTATGGCAACCCATAGAACCGTCAGACGAGAGGTTGAGAAATTTGGCACACTGATTCTAGGCTCGCTCAAGGTTCTTGTCAGCAAATTTCAACTCACCGCCTCAAACTCTCTAGCGCCACCAACAGGACAAAGTTGGAAGTACATTTCTGCTTGTTACTTTTGAACCGTACGGCTGATTGTCAAAATCTTAGTATTGCTGGAATCCATCGGTCAAACCGAATCCAACCTATCCTATCTCGTCATATTGCACCTGGTAGATTTTCCGCCATTTTGAAATTTGTTAAAATCATGTAAATTGCTACTCCTCCCTCAATTTTTGACCAAATTTGCCCAGACTTGGTTGATAGCATCATTGCACCAAGCCGCACAAAATTTATCCTCAGTCTTTTGAAATTTTTAAACTGTTTGGCCGCAGCAGCCAATGAAACTCAGCTGCGAAGATGTCAAACAGGATGTGAGCTCATATCTCGGCAGCCCTTTGACATTTCTTAACCAACCTTGGTGGGATTATGCCCCACCCCTCCGCAAGCTCTCCTACCAAATTTGGTGCACATTGGCCATTAGGGGGCGCTATAACTATACAAAATATATTTTGGCTCATATGTCATTGAGCTCATATGTCAGCAGTCTTCTAGCACACACACACACACACACACACATACACACCAAGTACACTTGAAGTAATTTCAGCCATCACAGTCAATCGAATTTGATGATGAAGCCGCCGAACAACAAATGACCTTGTATCTCAGTCAAACGATGGTATATCGACATGAAACTTCTTGTGTGTGCTCGTGACCATCTGTCTGGCCCAAATGCATTCTGCGAGCCTGACGACTAGGCTCATAGCCTGCTTGGCCCCCTCATTGCTGCTTGCAGCTATATTTATTGGGGGCCAAGCAGCAAAGCTGCGAAGGCACCCATAGTGATTCTATTGTTTCTTTATTATTATTATTATTATTATTATTATTATTATTATTATTATTCAGTCCACTTCCGCCTCTGCAAGTCTATGGCAGCCCATAGAACCGTCTGGTAAAAAGTTGTGAAATTTGGCACACTGATTCTAGACACTCTCAACATTCCTCTCACCAAATTTCAGGCCTCTACCTCAAACCCGTTAGCGCCACCAACAGGTCAAAGTCCCAGGTACATTTCTGCTTGTAACTTTTGAACCGTTGGTCTGATTTTCAAAAACTTGGTATCCCTGGAATCCTTGGGCCAAGACGAATCCAACGCACCCCATGACGTCATTTCCCGCCCATATATTTTTCCCGCCATTTTGAATTTTGTGAAAATCAATTAAAATGTTTCAACTCCCTCAATTTTTTACCAATTTCTCCCAAACTTGGAAGATAGCATAATTGGACCAACCTGCACAAAAGTTATACCCGGTGATTTGAATTTCACAAGCGTTTGGCCGTGGCAGCCAATCAAACTTGGCTGCAAAGATGCGAAACAGGAAGTGTGCTCATTTCTCGGCCACCCTTTGGCGTATCTTAACGAAACTTGGTGCCTTTATGCAGCACCCCTCCCGAAAGGGCCCCAAAAAATTTGGAACAAATTGGCTACTAGGGGGCGCTATAACTAGGAAAAATGTCTTTTGGCTCATATCTCATGACTCGTTTTGGCTAGAAACAAAATTCCACTATGGCAGGAATCCTTGGCTCAAGACGAATCCATCGCACCCTATGACGTCATATTCTGCCTTGAGGATTTTCCGCCATTTTGAATTTTGTTAAAATCAGTGAAATTCTATGGCAACGCATAGAACCGTCTGACTAGAGGTTTTTAAACTTGGCACACTGATTCTAGGCTCCCTCAAGGATCTTGTCACCAAATTTCAACTCAGCACCTCAAACTCTCTAGCGCCACCAACAGGTCAAAGTTGCAAGTACACTTCTGCTTGTTACTTTTGAACCATATGTCTGATCAT
>NC_083596.1:30445460-30447960 GCF_027579695.1 Neoarius graeffei
AACTCTCTAGCGCCACCAACAGGTCAAATTCGCAGGTACATTTCTGGTTGTTACTTTTGAACCATACGTCTGATCGTCAAAAGCTTAGTATCTCTGGAATGCTTGGGTCAAAATGAATCCAACGCGCCCTGTTTCGTCATATTGCACCTGGTAGATTTTCCGCCATTTTGAATTATGTGAAAATCAATTAAAATGCTACTCCTCCCTCAGTTTTTGACCATTTTCTCCCAACTTTGGTCCATAGCAACTCTGGATGATGCTGCACAAGAATCTTACACGGATTTTCGAGTTTCCTGAGCGTTTGGCCGTGGCAGCCAGACGCGAAAGAGGATGTGTGCTCACATCTCGGCCGCCCTTTGGCAGATCTTAACGAAACTTGGTGGCATTATGCCAGACACCACCAGAAAGGTCCCCAAAAAACTTGGACCAACTTGGCAGCTAGGGGGCGCTATAACTATCAAAAACGAATTTTGGCTCATATCTCATGATGTGTTTGGGCTAGAAACAAAATTCCACTAGCTCTGGAATCCTTGGCTCAAGCCGAATCCATCGCAGCCTATCACGTCATATTCAGCCTTTAGGATTTTCCGCCATTTTGAATTTTGTCAAAATCAATTAAAACGCTTCTCCTCCCTCAATTTTTCACCAATTTCTCCCAAACTTGGTAGATAGCAACTTTGGACTAAGCTGCACAAGGGCATTACCTGGCCCAAGTGCATTCTGCTGGCCTTCCGAGTAGGCTCATAGGTTGCTTGGCCCCCACATTGCTGCTTGCAGCTATATTTGGGGGCCAAGCAGCGAAGCTGCGAAGGCACCCATAGTGATTCTATTGTTTCTTATTATTATTATTATTATTATTATTATTATTATTATTATTCAGTCCACTTCCGCCTCTGCAAGTCTATGGCAGCCCATAGAACCGTCTGGTAAAAAGTTGTGAAATTTGGCACACTGATTCTAGACACTCTCAACATTCCTCTCACCAAATTTCAGGACTCTACCTCAAACCCGTTAGCGCCACCAACAGGTCAAAGTCCCAGGTACATTTCTGCTTGTAACTTTTGAACCGTTGGTCTGATTTTCAAAAACTTGGTATCCCTGGAATCCTTGGGCCAAGACGAATCCAACGCACCCCATGACGTCATTTCCCGCCCATATATTTTTCCCGCCATTTTGAATTTTGTGAAAATCAATTAAAATGTTTCAACTCCCTCAATTTTTTACCAATTTCTCCCAAACTTGGAAGATAGCATAATTGGACCAACCTGCACAAAAGTTATACCCGGTGATTTGAATTTCACAAGCGTTTGGCCGTGGCAGCCAATCAAACTTGGCTGCAAAGATGCGAAACAGGAAGTGTGCTCATTTCTCGGCCACCCTTTGGCGTATCTTAACGAAACTTGGTGCCTTTATGCAGCACCCCTCCCGAAAGGGCCCCAAAAAATTTGGAACAAATTGGCTGCTAGGGGGCGCTATAACTAGGAAAAATGTCTTTTGGCTCATATCTCATGACTCGTTTTGGCTAGAAACAAAATTCCACTATGGCAGGAATCCTTGGCTCAAGACGAATCCATCGCACCCTATGACGTCATATTCTGCCTTGAGGATTTTCCGCCATTTTGAATTTTGTTAAAATCAGTGAAATTCTATGGCAACGCATAGAACCGTCTGACTAGAGGTTTTTAAACTTGGCACACTGATTCTAGGCTCCCTCAAGGATCTTGTCACCAAATTTCAACTCAGCACCTCAAACTCTCTAGCGCCACCAACAGGTCAAAGTTGCAAGTACACTTCTGCTTGTTACTTTTGAACCATACGTCTGATCATCAAAATCTTAGTATCGCTGGAATTCTTGGGTCACCACGAATCCAGGGGCCCTGTCTCGTCATATTCCACCCTGGAGATTTTCCGCCATTTTGAATTTTGTGAAAATCAATTAAAATGCTTCTCCTCCCACAATTTTTGAAGAATTTCTCCCAAACTTGGTACATGGCAACTGGGGACTAAGCTGCACAAGAAACATACCCGGTTTTTAGAATTTCTTAAGCGTTTGGCCGTGGCAGCCAATCAAATTTGGCTGGCAGATGCAAGACAGGAAGTGTGCTCATTTCTCGGCGAACCTTTGGCGTATCTTAACGAAACTTGGTAGCTTTATGCAACACCCCTCCCCAAAGAGCAGCAAAAAATTTGGAACAAATTGGCTGCTAGGGGGCGCTATAACTAGGAAAAATGTCTTTTGGCTCATATCTCATGATGCGTTTTGCCTAGAAACAAAATTCCACTATGTCAGGAATCCTTGGCTCAAGCCGAATCCACCGCACCCTATGACGTCATATTCTGCCTTGAGGATTTTCCACCATTTTGAATTTTGTTAAAATCAATGAAATTCTATGGCAATGCATAGAACCGTCTGACTAGAGGTTTTTAAACTTGGCACACTGATTCTAGGCTGCCTCAAGGATCTTGTCACCAAATTTCAACTCAGCACCTCAAACTCTCT
>NC_083596.1:30452960-30455460 GCF_027579695.1 Neoarius graeffei
GCCATTTTGAATTTTGTGAAAATCAATTAAAATGTTTCAACTCCCTCAATTTTTTACCAATTTCTCCCAGACTTGGAAGTTAGCATAATTGGACCAACCTGCACAAAAGTTATACCCGGTGATTTGAATTTCATAAGCGTTTGGCCGTGGCAGCCAATCAAACTTGGCTGCGCAGATGCAAAACAGGAAGTGCACTCATATCTCGGTGGCCCTTTGGCCTATCATGACGAAACTTGTTGGCATTATGCGAAACCCCTTCCCAAAGGGCCACAAAAAATTTGGACCAAATTGGACGCTAGGGGGCGCTATAACTAGGAAAAATGACTTTTGGCTCATATCTCATGATGCGTTTTGGCTAGAAAGAAAATTCAACTATCTCTGGAATCCATGGGTCAAGACGAATCCATCGCACCCTATGACGTCATATTCTGCCTTGAGGATTTTCCGCCATTTTGAATTTTGTTAAAATCAATGAAATTCTATGGCAACGCATAGAACCATCTGACTAGAGGTTTTTAAACTTGGCACACTGATTCTAGGCTGCCTCAAGGATCTTGTCACCAAATTTCAACTCAGCACCTCAAAATCTCTAGCGCCACCAACAGGTCAAAGTGGCAGGTACATTTCTGCTTGTTACTTTTGAACCATACGTCTGATCATCAAAATCTTAGTATCGCTGGAATGCTTGTGTCACAGCGACTCCAACACGCCCTGTCTCGTCATATTCCACCCAGTAGATTTTCCGCCATTTTGAATTATGTGAAAATCAATTAAAATGCTTCTCCTCCCTCAATTTTTGAAGAATTTCTCCCAAACTTGGTAGATGGCAACTGGGGACTAAGCTGCATAAAAAACTTACCCGGTTTTTAGAATTTCCTAAGCGTTTGGCCGTGGCAGCCAATCAAAACTGGCTGGCAGATGCAAAACAGGAAGTGTGCTCATTTCTCGGCCACCCTTTGGCGTATCTTAACGAAAGTTGGTGGCATTATGCAGCACGCCTCCCCAAAGGGCTGCAAAAAAATTTGGAACAAATTGGCTGCTAGGGGGCGCTATAACTGGGAAAAATGTCTTTTGGCTCATATCTCATGATGCCTTTTGGGTAGAAACAAAATTTCATTATCTCTGGAATCCAGGGGTCAAGACGAATCCATCGCACCCTATGACGTCATATTCTGACTTGAGGATTTTCCGCCATTTTGAATTTTGTTAAAATCAATGAAAGTCGATGGCAACGCATAGAACCATCTTACTAGAGGTTTTTAAACTTGGCACACTGATTCTAGGCTGCCTCAAGGATCATGTCACCAAATTTCAACTCAGCACCTCAAACTCTCTAGCGCCACCAACAGGTCAAAGTCGCAGGTACATTTCTGCTTGTTTCTTTTGAACCATACGTCTGTTCATCAGACTCTTAGGACCGCTGGAATGCTTGGGTCACACCGACTCCAACGCGCCCTGTCTCGTCATATTCCACCCAGTAGATTTTCCGCCATTTTGAATTATGTGAAAATCAATTAAAATGTTTCTCCTCCCTCAATTTTTGAACAATTTCTCCCAAACTTGGTAGATGGCAACTGGGGACTAATCTGCACAAGAAACTTACCCGGTAATTAGAATTTCCTAAGCGTTTGGCTGTGGCAGCCAATCAAATTTGGCTTGCAGATGCAAAACAGGAAGTGTGCTCATATCTCGGCGGCCCTTTGGTCTATCTTGACGAAACTTGGTGGCATTATGCACCACCCCTTCACAAAGGCCCCCCCAAAATTTGGAACAAATTGGCCGCTAGGGGGCGCTATAACTAAGAAAAATGGCTTTGGGCTCATATCTCATGATCCGTTTTGGATAGAAACAAAATTCAACTATCTCTGGAATCCATGGGTCAAGACGAATCCATCGCACCCTATGCCGTCATATTCTGACTTGAGGATTTTCCGCCATTTTGAATTTTGTTAAAATCAATGAAATTCGATGGCAACCCATAGAACCGTATGACTAGAGGTTTTCAAATTTGGCAGACTGATTCTAGGCTCCCTCAAGGGTCTTGTCACCAAATTTCAACTCACCACCTCAAACTCTCTAGCGCCACCAACAGGTCAAATTCGCAGGTACATTTCTGGTTGTTACTTTTGAACCATACGTCTGATCGTCAAAAGCTTAGTATCTCTGGAATGCTTGGGTCAAAATGAATCCAACGCGCCCTGTTTCGTCATATTGCACCTGGTAGATTTTCCGCCATTTTGAATTATGTGAAAATCAATTAAAATGCTACTCCTCCCTCAGTTTTTGACCATTTTCTCCCAACTTTGGTCCATAGCAACTCTGGATGATGCTGCACAAGAATCTTACACGGATTTTCGAATTTCCTGAGCGTTTGGCCGTGGCAGCCAGACGCGAAAGAGGATGTGTGCTCACATCTCGGCCGCCCTTTGGCAGATCTTAACGAAACTTGGTGGCATTATGCCATACACCACCAGAAAGGTCCCCAAAAAACTTGGACCAA
>NC_083596.1:30460460-30462960 GCF_027579695.1 Neoarius graeffei
GCCATTTTGAATTTTGTTAAAATCAATGAAATTCTGAGGCAACCCATAGAACCGTCTGGCGAGAGGTTGAGAAATTTGGCACACTGATTCTAGGCTGCCTCAAGGTTCTTGTCAGCAAATTTCAGCTCACCACCTCAAACTCTCTAGCGCCACCAAGAGGTCAAATTTGGAAGTACTTTTCTGCTTGTTCCTTTTGAACAGTACGTCTGATTATCAAAATCTTAGTATTGCTGGAATCCATCGGTCAAACCGAATCCAACGCACCCTATCTCATCATATTGCACCTGGTAGATTTTCCACCATTTTGAATTTTGTTAAAATCAATTAAATTGCTACTCCTCCCTCAATTTTTGACCAGATTTTCCCAGACTTAGGTGATTGCATCACTGGACCAACTCGCACAAAAATTATCCTCACACTTTTGAAATTTTAAAACTATTTGGCAGCAGCAGCCAATGAAACTCAGCTGCAACGACATCAAACAGGAAGTGAGCTCATATCTCGGCAGCCCTTTGACATTTCTTAACCAAACTTAGTGATATTATGCCACACTCCTCCACAAGGGCCCATACCAAATTTGGTGCACATTGGCCATTAGGTGGCGCTATAACTATACAAAATGTGTTTTGGCTCATATGTCATTGAGCTCATATCTCAGCAGTCTCTTAGCACACACACACACACACACACACCTAGTACACTTGAAGTAATTTAAGCCATCACAGTCAATCGAATTTGATGGTGAAGCCGCCGAACAGCAAATGACCTTGTATCTCAGTCAAACGATGGTATATCGACATGAAACTTCTTGTGGGTGCTCGTGGCCATCTGTCTGTCCCAAATGCATTCTGCGAGCCTGACGACTAGGCTCATAGCCTGCTTGGCCCCCTCATTGCTGCTTGCAGCTATTTGGGGGCCAAGCAGCAAAGCTGCGAAGGCACCCATAGTGATTCTATTGTTTCTTATTATTATTGGGGGCCAAGCAGTAAGCTGCGAAGGCACCCATAGTGATTCTATTGTTTCTTATTGGGGGCCAAGCAGTGAAGCTGCGAAGGCACCCATAGTGATTCTATTGTTTCTTCTTCTTATTATTATTATTATTGGGGGCCAAGCAGCGAAGCTGCGAAGGCACCCATAGTGATTCTATTGTTTCTTCTTCTTATTATTCTTATTGGGGGCCAAGCAGCGAAGCTGCGAAGGCACCCATAGTGATTCTATTGTTTCTTATTATTGGGGGCCAAGCAGCGAAGCTGCGAAGGCACCCATAGTGATTCTATTGTTTCTTATTATTTATTATTATTATTATTGGGGGCCAAGCAGCGAAGCTGCGAAGGCACCCATAGTGATTCTATTGTTTCTTATTGGGGGCCAAGCAGCGAAGCTGCGAAGGCACCCATAGTGATTCTATTGTTTCTTATTATTATTGGGGGCCAAGCAGCGAAGCTGCGAAGGCACCCATAGTGATTCTATTGTTTCTTATTATTATTATTATTATTGGGGGCCAAGCAGCGAAGCTGCGAAGGCACCCATAGTGATTCTATTGTTTCTTATTATTATTATTCAGTCCACTTCCGCCTCTGCAAGTCTATGGCAGCCCATAGAACCGTCTGGTAAAAAGTTGTGAAATTTGGCACACTGATTCTAGACAGTCTCAACATTACTCTCAGCAAATTTCAGGCCTCTACCTCAAACCCTCTAGCGCCACCAACAGGTCAAACTCGCAGGTACATTTCTGCTTGTAACTTTTGAACCGTTGGTCCAATTTTCAAAAACTTGGTATCCCTGTAATCCTTGGGCCAAGACGAATCCAACGCACCCCATGACGTCATTTTCCGCCCATATAGTTTTTCCGCCATTTTGAATTTTTTGGAAATCAATTAAAATGCTACTCCTCCCTCAATTTTTGACCAATTTCTCCCAAACTTGGAAGATAGCATAATTGGACCAACCTGCACAAAAGTTATACCCAGTATTTTGAATTTCATAAGCGTTTGGCCGTGGCAGCCAATCAAAATCGGCTGCGCAGATGCAAAACAGGAAGTGCGCTCATATCTCGGCGGCCCTTTGGGCTATCTTGACAAAACTTGGTGGGATTATGCCCCACCCCTTTCCAAACGCCCACATAAAATTTGGAACAAATTGGCCGCTAGGCGGCGCTATAACTAGGAAAAATGTCTTTTGGCTCATATCTCATGATGCATTTTGGGTAGAAACAAAATTCAACTATCTCTGGAATCCATGGGTCAAGACGAATCCATCGCACCATATACCGTCATATTCTGCCTTGAGGATTTTCCGCCATTTTGAATTTTGTTAAAATCAATGAAATTCTATGGCAACCCATGGAACCGTCTGGTGAGAGGTTGAGAAATTTGGCACACTGATTCTAGGCTGCCTCAAGGTTCTTGTCAGCAAATTTCAGCTCACCACCTCAAACTCTCTAGCGCCACCAACAGGTCAAATTTGGAAGTACATTTCTGCTTGTTACTTTTAAACCGTA
>NC_083596.1:30472960-30482960 GCF_027579695.1 Neoarius graeffei
GCCAATCAAACTTGGATGTGCAGACGCGAAACAGGACGTGTGCTCATTTCTCGGCAGCCCTTTGATCTTTCTTAACCAAACTTGGTGGGATTATGCCCCACCCCTCCATAAGTGCCCATACCACATTTGGTGCACTTTGGCCATTAGGGGGCGCTATAACTTTCCAAAATGTGTTTTGGCTCATATATAATTGAGCTCATATCTCAGCAGTCTTTTAGCACACACACACACACACACACACACACACACCTAGTACACTTGAAGTAATTTCAGCCATCACAGTCAATCGAATTTGACGGTGAAGCCGTGCATGCCTCTAACCATCTGGTTGGAGGTACATTTCTGCTTGTAAACACTTCCTGTGCGTGCCTATGACCGTCTGCCTGGTCAGTTCTTTCTGTTGCCATGGCAACTTAGGCTGGGTCACACTGCTTGGCCCCGCATTGCTGCTTGCAGCTATATTTGGGGGCCAAGCAGCGAAGCTGCGAAGGCACCCATAGTGATTCTATTGTTTCTTATTATTATTATTATTATTATTATTATTATTATTATTATTATTCAGTCCACTTCCGCCTCTGCAAGTCTATGGCAGCCCATAGAACCGTCTGGTAAAAAGTTGTGAAATTTGGCACACTGATTCTAGACACTCTCAACATTCCTCTCGGCAAATTTCAGGCCTCTACCTCAAACCCTCTAGCGCCACCAACAGCTCAAAGTCGCAGGTACATTTCTGCTTGTAACTTTTGAACCGTTGGTCTGATTTTCAAAAACTTGGTATCCTGGAATCCTTGGGCCAAGACGAATCCAAGGCACCCCATGACGTCATTTTCCGCCATATACTTTTCCCGCCATTTTGAATTTTGTGAAAATCAATTAAAATGTTTCAACTCCCTCAATTTTTTACCAATTTCTCCCAAACTTGGAAGATAGCATAATTGGACTAACCTGCACAAAAGTTATACCCGGTGATTTGAATTTCACAAGCGTTTGGCCGTGGCAGCCAATCAAATTTGGCTGCGCAGACGCAAAACAGGAAGTGCACTCATATCTCGGTGGCCCTTTGGCCAATCTTGACGAAACTTGGTGGCATTATGCAAAACCGCTTCCCAAAGGGCCACAACAAATTTGGACCAAATTGGACGCTAGGGGGCGCTATAACTAGGAAAAATGCCTTTTGGCTCATATCTCATGATGCGTTTTGGCTAGAAAGAAAATTCAACTATCTCTGGAATCCATGGGTCAAGACGAATCCATCGCACCCTATGACGTCATATTCTGCCTTGAGGATTTTCCGCCATTTTGAATTTTGTTAAAATCAATGAAATTCTATGGCAACGCATAGAACCATCTGACTAGAGGTTTTTAAACTTGGCAAACTGATTCTAGGCTGCCTCAAGGATCTTGTCACCAAATTTCAACTCACCACCTCAAACTCTCTAGCGCCACCAACAGGTCAAAGTTGCAGGTACATTTCTGCTTGTTACTTTTGAACCATACGTCTGATCATCAAAATCTTAGTATCGCTGGAATGCTTGTGTCACAGCGACTCCAACGCGCCCTGTCTCGTCATATTCCACCCAGTAGATTTTCCGCCATTTTGAATTATGTGAAAATCAATTAAAATGCTTCTCCTCCCTCAATTTTTGAACAATTTCTCCCAAGCTTGGTAGATGGCAACTGGGGACTAATCTGCACAAGAATCTTACCCGGTAATTAGAATTTCCTAAGCGTTTGGCTGTGGCAGCCAATCAAATTTGGCTTGCAGATGCAAAACAGGAAGTGTGCTCATTTCTCGGCCACCCTTTGGCCTATCTTAACGAAACTTGGTGGCTTTATGCAGCACCCCTCCCCAAAGGGCAACAAAAAATTTGGAACAAATTGGCTGCTAGGGGGCGCTATAACTAGGAAAAATGTCTTTTGGCTCATATCTTATGATGCGTTTTGGGTAGAAACAAATTTCCACTATCTCTGGAATCCATGGGTCAAGACGAATGCATCGCACCCTATGCCGTCATATCCTGACTTGAGGATTTTCCGCCATTTTGAATTTTGTTAAAATCAAAGAAATTCGATGGCAACCCATAGAACCGTATGACTAGAGGTTTTCAAATTTGGCAGACTGATTCCAGGCACCCTCAAGGGTCTTGTGACCAAATTTCAACTCACCACCTCAAACTCTCTAGCGCCACCAACAGGTCAAATTCGCAGGTACATTTCTGGTTGTTACTTTTGAAGCATATGTCTGATCGTCAAAAGCTTAGTATCTCTGGAATGCTTGGGTCAAAATGAATCCAACGCGCCCTGTTTCGTCATATTGCACCTGGTAGATTTTCCGCCATTTTGAATTATGTGAAAATCAATTAAAATGCTACTCCTCCCTCAGTTTTTGACCATTTTCTCCCAAATTTGGTCCATAGCAACGCTGGAGGAAACTGCACAAGAATCTTACACGGATTTTCGAATTTCATAAGCGTTTGGCTGTGGCAGCCAATCAAATTTGGCTGCACAGACGCGAAAGAGGATGTGTGCTCACATCTCGGCCGCCCTTTGGCAGATCTTAACGAAACTTGGTGGCATTATGACAGACACCACCAGAAAGGTCCCCAAAAAACGTGGACCAACTTGGCCGCTAGGGGGCGCTATAACTAGCAAAAATGAATTTTGGCTCATATCTCATGATGCGTTTGGGCTAAAAACAAAATTCCACGATCTCTGGAATCCTTGGTTCAAGCCGAATCCATCGCACCCTATCCCGTCATATTCAGCCTTGAGGATTTTCCGCCATTTTGAATTTTGTTAAAATCAATGAAATTCTATGGCAACCCATAGAACCGTCAGACGAGAGGTTGAGAAATTTGGCACACTGATTCTAGGCTCGCTCAAGGTTCTTGTCAGCAAATTTCAACTCACCGCCTCAAACTCTCTAGCGCCACCAACAGGACAAAGTTGGAAGTACATTTCTGCTTGTTACTTTTGAACCGTACGGCTGATTGTCAAAATCTTAGTATTGCTGGAATCCATCGGTCAAACCGAATCCAACCTATCCTATCTCGTCATATTGCACCTGGTAGATTTTCCGCCATTTTGAAATTTGTTAAAATCATGTAAATTGCTACTCCTCCCTCAATTTTTGACCAAATTTGCCCAGACTTGGTTGATAGCATCATTGCACCAAGCCGCACAAAATTTATCCTCAGTCTTTTGAAATTTTTAAACTGTTTGGCCGCAGCAGCCAATGAAACTCAGCTGCGAAGATGTCAAACAGGATGTGAGCTCATATCTCGGCAGCCCTTTGACATTTCTTAACCAACCTTGGTGGGATTATGCCCCACCCCTCCGCAAGCTCTCCTACCAAATTTGGTGCACATTGGCCATTAGGGGGCGCTATAACTATACAAAATATATTTTGGCTCATATGTCATTGAGCTCATATGTCAGCAGTCTTCTAGCACACACACACACACACACACACACATACACACCAAGTACACTTGAAGTAATTTCAGCCATGACAGTCAATCGAATTTGATGATGAAGCCGCCGAACAACAAATGACCTTGTATCTCAGTCAAACGATGGTATATCGACATGAAACTTCTTGTGTGTGCTCGTGACCATCTGTCTGGCCCAAATGCATTCTGCGAGCCTGACGACTAGGCTCATAGCCTGCTTGGCCCCCTCATTGCTGCTTGCAGCTATATTTATTATTATTATTATTATTCAGTCCACTTCCGCCTCTGCAAGTCTATGGCAGCCCATAGAACCGTCTGGTAAAAAGTTTTGAAATTTGGCACACTGATTCTAGACAGTCTCAACATTCCTCTCAGCAAATTTCAGGCCTCTATCTCAAAGCCTCTAGCGCCACCAACAGGTCAAAGTTGCAGGTACATTTCTGCTTGTAACTTTTGAACCGTTGGTCTGATTTTCAAAACCTTGGTATCCCTGGAATCCTTGGGCCAAGACGAATCCAACGCACCCCATGACGTCATTTACCGCCCATATACTTTTCCCGCCATTTTGAATTTTGTGAAAATCAATTAAAATGTTTCAACTCCCTCAATTTTTTACCAATTTCTCCCAAACTTGGAAGATAGCATAATTGGACCAACCTGCACAAAAGTTATACCAGGTGATTTGAATTTCATAAGCGTTTGGCCGTGGCAGCCAATCAAATTTGGCTGCGCAGATGCAAAACAGGAAGTGCACTCATATCTCGGTGGCCCTTTGGCCTCTCTTGACGAAACTTGGTGGCATTATGCGAAACCCCTTCCCAAAGGGCCACAAAAAATTTGGCCCAAATTGGACGCTAGGGGGCGCTATAACTAGGAAAAATGTCTTTTGGCTCATATCTCATGATGCGTTTTGGCTAGAAAGAAAATTCAACTATATCTGGAATCCATGGGTCAAGACGAATCCATCGCATCCTATGACGTCATATTCTGCCTTGAGGATTTTCCGCCATTTTGAATTTTGTTAAAATCAATGAAATTCTATGGCAACACATAGAACCATCTGACTAGAGGTTTTTAAACTTGGCACACTGATTCTAGGCTGCCTCAAGGATCTTGTCACCAAATTTCAACTCAGCACCTCAAAGTCTCTAGCGCCACCAACAGGTCAAAGTCGCAGGTACATTTCTGCTTGTTACTTTTGAACCATACGTCTGATCATCAAAATCTTAGTATCGCTGGAATGCTTGGGTCAGACCGACTACAACGCACCCTGTCTCGTCATATCACACCCAGTAGATTTTCCGCCATTTTGAATTATGTGAAAATCAATTAAAATGCTTCTCCTCCCTCAATTTTTGAACAATTTCTCCCAAACTTGGTAGATGGCAACTGGGGACTAATCTGCACAAGAAACTTACCCGGTAATTAGAATTTCCTAAGCGTTTGGCTGTGGCAGCCAATCAAATTTGGCTTGCAGATGCAAAACAGGAAGTGTGCTCATTTCTCGGCCACCCTTTGGCCTATCTTAACAAAACTTGGTGGCCTTATGCAGCACCCCTCCCCAAAGGGCAGCAAAAAATTTGGAACAAATTGGCTGCTAGGGGGCGCTATAACTAGGAAAAATGTCTTTTGGCTCATATCTCATGATGCGTTTTGGGTAGAAACAAAATTCTACTATCTCTGGAATCCATGGGTCAAGACGAATGCATCGCACCCTATGCCGTCATATTCTGCCTTGAGGATTTTCCGCCATTTTGAAATTTGTTAAAATCAATGAAATTAGATGGCAACCCATAGAACCGTATGACTAGAGGTTTTCAAATTTTTCAGACTGATTCTAGGCTCCCTCAAGGGTCTTGTCACCAAATTTCAACTCACCACCTCAAACTCTCTAGCGCCACCAACAGGTCAAATTCGCAGGTACATTTCTGGTTGTTACTTTTGGAACATACGTCTGATCGTCAAAATCTTAGTCTTTCTGGAATGCTTCCGTCAAAATGAATCCAACGCGCCCTGTTTCGTCATATTGCACCTGGTAGATTTTCCGCCATTTTGAATTATGTGAAAATCAATTAAAATGCTACTCCTCCCTCAGTTTTTGACCATTTTCTCCCAAATTTGGTCCATAGCAACTGTGGATGAAGCTGCACAAGAATCTTACACGGATTTTCGAATTTCATAAGCGTTTGGCCGTGGCAGCCAATCAAATTTGGCTGCACAGACGCGAAAGAGGATGTGTGCTCACATCTCGGCCGCACTTTGGCAGATCTTAACGAAACTTGGTGGCATTATGCTAGACACAACCAGAAAGGTCCCCAAAAAACTTGGACCAACTTGGCCGCTAGGGGGCGCTATAACTAGCAAAAACGAATTTTGGCTCATATCTCATGATACGTTTGGGCTAGAAACAAAATTCCACTAGCTCTGGAATCCTTGGCTCAAGCCGAATCCATCGCACCCTATCACGTCATATTCACCCTTTAGGATTTTCCGCCATTTGGAATTTTGTAAAAATCAATTAAAATGCTTCTCCTCCCTCAATTTTTCACCAATTTCTCCCAAACTTGGTAGATAGCAACTTTGGACTAAGCTCCACAAGGGCATTACCTGGCCCAAGTGCATTCTGCTGGCCTTACGACTCGGCCCATATGCTGCGTGGCCCCCACATTGCTGCTTGCAGCTATATTTATTGGGGGCCAAGCAGCGAAGCTGCGAAGGCACCCATAGTGATTCTATTGTTTCTTATTATTATTGGGGGCCAAGCAGCGAAGCTGCGAAGGCACCCATAGTGATTCTATTGTTTCTTATTATTATTATTATTATTGGGGGCCAAGCAGCGAAGCTGCGAAGGCACCCATAGTGATTCTATTGTTTCTTATTATTATTATTCAGTCCACTTCCGCCTCTGCAAGTCTATGGCAGCCCATAGAACCGTCTGGTAAAAAGTTGTGAAATTTGGCACACTGATTCTAGACAGTCTCAACATTACTCTCAGCAAATTTCAGGCCTCTACCTCAAACCCTCTAGCGCCACCAACAGGTCAAACTCGCAGGTACATTTCTGCTTGTAACTTTTGAACCGTTGGTCCAATTTTCAAAAACTTGGTATCCCTGTAATCCTTGGGCCAAGACGAATCCAACGCACCCCATGACGTCATTTTCCGCCCATATAGTTTTTCCGCCATTTTGAATTTTTTGGAAATCAATTAAAATGCTACTCCTCCCTCAATTTTTGACCAATTTCTCCCAAACTTGGAAGATAGCATAATTGGACCAACCTGCACAAAAGTTATACCCAGTATTTTGAATTTCATAAGCGTTTGGCCGTGGCAGCCAATCAAAATCGGCTGCGCAGATGCAAAACAGGAAGTGCGCTCATATCTCGGCGGCCCTTTGGGCTATCTTGACAAAACTTGGTGGGATTATGCCCCACCCCTTTCCAAACGCCCACATAAAATTTGGAACAAATTGGCCGCTAGGCGGCGCTATAACTAGGAAAAATGTCTTTTGGCTCATATCTCATGATGCATTTTGGGTAGAAACAAAATTCAACTATCTCTGGAATCCATGGGTCAAGACGAATCCATCGCACCATATACCGTCATATTCTGCCTTGAGGATTTTCCGCCATTTTGAATTTTGTTAAAATCAATGAAATTCTATGGCAACCCATGGAACCGTCTGGTGAGAGGTTGAGAAATTTGGCACACTGATTCTAGGCTGCCTCAAGGTTCTTGTCAGCAAATTTCAGCTCACCACCTCAAACTCTCTAGCGCCACCAACAGGTCAAATTTGGAAGTACATTTCTGCTTGTTACTTTTAAACCGTAAGGCTGATTGTCAAAATCTTAGTATCGCTGGAATCCATCCGTCAAACCGAATCCAACGCACCCTATGGCATCATATTGCACCTGGGAGATTTTCCACCATTTTGAATTTTGTTAAAATCAATTAAATTGCTACTCCTCCCTCAGTTTTTGACCAAATTTGCCCAGACTTGGTTGATAGCATCATTGGACCAATCGGCACAAAAGATATCCTCACACTTTTGAAATTTTAAAAAATTTGGCAGCAGCAGCCAATGAAACTCAGATGCAACGACATCAAACAGGAAGTGAGCTCATATCTTGGCAGCCCTTTGACATTTCTTAACCAAACTTGGTGAGATTATGCCAGACCCCTCCCCAAGGGCCCATACCAACTTTGGTCCACATAGGCCATTAGGTGGCGCTATAACTATAAAAAGTGTACTCACTCACACACACACCTAGTACACTTGAAGTAATTTCAACCATCACAGTCAATCGAATTTGATGGTGAAGCCACCGAACAGCAAATGACCTTGTATCTCAGTCAAACGATGGTATATCGACATGAAACTTCTTGTGGGTGCTCGTGACCATCTGTCTGGCACAAATGCATTCTGCGAGCCTGCCGACTCGGCTCATAGGCTGCTTGGCCCCCTCATTGCTGCTTGCAGCTATATTTATTATTATTATTATTATTATTATTATTATTATTCAGTCCACTTCCGCCTCTGCAAGTCTATGGCAGCCCATAGAACCGTCTGGTAAAAAGTTTTGAAATTTGGCACACTGATTCTAGACAGTCTCAACATTCCTCTCAGCAAATTTCAGGCCTCTATCTCAAAGCCTCTAGCGCCACCAACAGGTCAAAGTTGCAGGTACATTTCTGCTTGTAACTTTTGAACCGTTGGTCTGATTTTCAAAACCTTGGTATCCCTGGAATCCTTGGGCCAAGACGAATCCAACGCACCCCATGACGTCATTTACCGCCCATATACTTTTCCCGCCATTTTGAATTTTGTGAAAATCAATTAAAATGTTTCAACTCCCTCAATTTTTTACCAATTTCTGCCAAACTTGGAAGATAGCATAATTGGACCAACCTGCACAAAAGTTATACCCGGTGATTTGAATTTCATAAGCGTTTGGCCGTGGCAGCCAATCAAATTTGGCTGCGCAGATGCAAAACAGGAAGTGCACTCATATCTCGGTGGCCCTTTGGCCTCTCTTGACGAAACTTGGTGGCATTATGCGAAACCCCTTCCCAAAGGGCCACAAAAAATTTGGCCCAAATTGGACGCTAGGGGGCGCTATAACTAGGAAAAATGTCTTTTGGCTCATATCTCATGATGCGTTTTGGCTAGAAAGAAAATTCAACTATATCTGGAATCCATGGGTCAAGACGAATCCATCGCATCCTATGACGTCATATTCTGCCTTGAGGATTTTCCGCCATTTTGAATTTTGTTAAAATCAATGAAATTCTATGGCAACACATAGAACCATCTGACTAGAGGTTTTTAAACTTGGTACACTGATTCTAGGCTGCCTCAAGGATCTTGTCACCAAATTTCAACTCAGCACCTCAAAGTCTCTAGCGCCACCAACAGGTCAAAGTCGCAGGTACATTTCTGCTTGTTACTTTTGAACCATACGTCTGATCATCAAAATCTTAGTATCGCTGGAATGCTTGGGTCAGACCGACTACAACGCACCCTGTCTCGTCATATCACACCCAGTAGATTTTCCGCCATTTTGAATTATGTGAAAATCAATTAAAATGCTTCTCCTCCCTCAATTTTTGAACAATTTCTCCCAAACTTGGTAGATGGCAACTGGGGACTAATCTGCACAAGAAACTTACCCGGTAATTAGAATTTCCTAAGCGTTTGGCTGTGGCAGCCAATCAAATTTGGCTTGCAGATGCAAAACAGGAAGTGTGCTCATTTCTCGGCCACCCTTTGGCCTATCTTAACAAAACTTGGTGGCCTTATGCAGCACCCCTCCCCAAAGGGCAGCAAAAAATTTGGAACAAATTGGCTGCTAGGGGGCGCTATAACTAGGAAAAATGTCTTTTGGCTCATATCTCATGATGCGTTTTGGGTAGAAACAAAATTCTACTATCTCTGGAATCCATGGGTCAAGACGAATGCATCGCACCCTATGCCGTCATATTCTGCCTTGAGGATTTTCCGCCATTTTGAAATTTGTTAAAATCAATGAAATTAGATGGCAACCCATAGAACCGTATGACTAGAGGTTTTCAAATTTTTCAGACTGATTCTAGGCTCCCTCAAGGGTCTTGTCACCAAATTTCAACTCACCACCTCAAACTCTCTAGCGCCACCAACAGGTCAAATTCGCAGGTACATTTCTGGTTGTTACTTTTGGAACATACGTCTGATCGTCAAAATCTTAGTCTTTCTGGAATGCTTCCGTCAAAATGAATCCAACGCGCCCTGTTTCGTCATATTGCACCTGGTAGATTTTCCGCCATTTTGAATTATGTGAAAATCAATTAAAATGCTACTCCTCCCTCAGTTTTTGACCATTTTCTCCCAAATTTGGTCCATAGCAACTGTGGATGAAGCTGCACAAGAATCTTACACGGATTTTCGAATTTCATAAGCGTTTGGCCGTGGCAGCCAATCAAATTTGGCTGCACAGACGCGAAAGAGGATGTGTGCTCACATCTCGGCCGCACTTTGGCAGATCTTAACGAAACTTGGTGGCATTATGCTAGA
>NC_083596.1:30495460-30497960 GCF_027579695.1 Neoarius graeffei
AGGGCAACAAAAAATTTGGAACAAATTGGCTGCTAGGGGGCGCTATAACTAGGAAAAATGTCTTTTGGCTCATATCTCATGATGCGTTTTGGGTAGAAACAAAATTCCACTATCTCTGGAATCCATGGGTCAAGACGAATGCATCGCACCCTATGCCGTCATATTCTGACTTGAGGATTTTCCGCCATTTTGAATTTTGTTAAAATCAAAGAAATTCGATGGCAACCCATAGAACCGTATGACTAGAGGTTTTCAAATTTGGCAGACTGATTCTAGGCACCCTCAAGGGTCTTGTGACCAAATTTCAACTCACCACCTCAAACTCTCTAGCGCCACCAACAGGTCAAATTCGCAGGTACATTTCTGGTTGTTACTTTTGAACCATACGTCTGATCATCAAAAGCTTAGTATCACTGGAATGCTTGGGTCAAATTGAATCCAACGCGCCCTGTTTCGTCATATTGCACCTGGTAGATTTTCCGCCATTTTGAATTATGTGAAAATCAATTAAAATGCTACTCCTCCCTCAGTTTTTGACCATTTTCTCCCAAATTTGGTCCATAGCAACGGTGGAGGAAACTGCACAAGAATCTTACACGGATTTTCGAATTTCATAAGCGTTTGGCTGTGGCAGCCAATCAAATTTGGCTGCACAGACGCGAAAGAGGATGTGTGCTCACATCTCGGCCGCCCTTTGGCAGATCTTAACGAAACTTGGTGGCATTATGACAGACACCACCAGAAAGGTCCCCAAAAAACGTGGACCAACTTGGCCGCTAGGGGGCGCTATAACTAGCAAAAATGAATTTTGGCTCATATCTCATGATGCGTTTGGGCTAAAAACAAAATTCCACGATCTCTGGAATCCTTGGTTCAAGCCGAATCCATCGCACCCTATCACGTCATATTCAGCCTTGAGGATTTTCCGCCATTTTGAATTTTGTTAAAATCAATGAAATTCTATGGCAACCCATAGAACCGTCAGACGAGAGGTTGAGAAATTTGGCACACTGATTCTAGGCTCGCTCAAGGTTCTTGTCAGCAAATTTCAACTCACCGCCTCAAACTCTCTAGCGCCACCAACAGGACAAAGTTGGAAGTACATTTCTGCTTGTTACTTTTGAACCGTACGGCTGATTGTCAAAATCTTAGTATTGCTGGAATCCATCGGTCAAACCGAATCCAACCTATCCTATCTCGTCATATTGCACCTGGTAGATTTTCCGCCATTTTGAAATTTGTTAAAATCATGTAAATTGCTACTCCTCCCTCAATTTTTGACCAAATTTGCCCAGACTTGGTTGATAGCATCATTGCACCAAGCCGCACAAAATTTATCCTCAGTCTTTTGAAATTTTTAAACTGTTTGGCCGCAGCAGCCAATGAAACTCAGCTGCGAAGATGTCAAACAGGATGTGAGCTCATATCTCGGCAGCCCTTTGACATTTCTTAACCAACCTTGGTGGGATTATGCCCCACCCCTCCGCAAGCTCTCCTACCAAATTTGGTGCACATTGGCCATTAGGGGGCGCTATAACTATACAAAATATATTTTGGCTCATATGTCATTGAGCTCATATGTCAGCAGTCTTCTAGCACACACACACACACACACACACATACACAACAAGTACACTTGAAGTAATTTCAGCCATCACAGTCAATCGAATTTGATGATGAAGCCGCCGAACAACAAATGACCTTGTATCTCAGTCAAACGATGGTATATCGACATGAAACTTCTTGTGTGTGCTCGTGACCATCTGTCTGGCCCAAATGCATTCTGCGAGCCTGACGACTAGGCTCATAGGCTGCTTGGCCCCCTCATTGCTGCTTGCAGCTATATTTATTATTATTATTATTATTCAGTCCACTTCCGCCTCTGCAAGTCTATGGCAGCCCATAGAACCGTCTGGTAAAAAGTTGTGAAATTTGGCACACTGATTCTAGACACTCTCAACATTCCTCTCACCAAATTTCAGGCCTCTACCTCAAACCCGTTAGCGCCACCAACAGGTCAAAGTCCCAGGTACATTTCTGCTTGTAACTTTTGAACCGTTGGTCTGATTTTCAAAAACTTGGTATCCCTGGAATCCTTGGGCCAAGACGAATCCAACGCACCCCATGACGTCATTTCCCGCCCATATATTTTTCCCGCCATTTTGAATTTTGTGAAAATCAATTAAAATGTTTCAACTCCCTCAATTTTTTACCAATTTCTCCCAAACTTGGAAGATAGCATAATTGGACCAACCTGCACAAAAGTTATACCCGGTGATTTGAATTTCACAAGCGTTTGGCCGTGGCAGCCAATCAAACTTGGCTGCAAAGATGCGAAACAGGAAGTGTGCTCATTTCTCGGCCACCCTTTGGCGTATCTTAACGAAACTTGGTGCGTTTATGCAGCACCCCTCCTGAAAGGGCCCCAAAAAATTTGGAACAAATTGGCTGCTAGGGGGCGCTATAACTAGGAAAAATGTCTTTTGGCTCATATCTCATG
>NC_083596.1:30510460-30515460 GCF_027579695.1 Neoarius graeffei
GACAGATGTCTGTCCCAGGTTATAGCAGTACATGCTAATTTCCGCCTGTAGTGACTTTGGTTATAGTCTTGAATAGCTCTTCTTCATGACGGCTGCTGTCTCAAGCACACACATAATCATTGCATTGAAACATCATTGCGGGTCACACATTCACGGCCGGCGAACATGCGTGAGCGAATTGCTTCGCGCACTGCATCCTCTCACAATTTCCCCCGGGGAATTGTCCGGTCTAGTTATTATTATTATTATTATTCAGTCCACTTCCGCCTCTGCAAGTCTATGGCAGCCCATAGAACCGTCTGGTAAAAAGTTGTGAAATTTGGCACACTGATTCTAGACAGTCTCAACATTACTCTCAGCAAATTTCAGGCCTCTACCTCAAACCATCTAGCGCCACCAACAGGTCAAACTCGCAGGTACATTTCTGCTTGTAACTTTTGAACCGTTGGTCCAATTTTCAAAAACTTGGTATCCCTGGAATCCTTGGGCCAAGACGAATCCAAAGCACCCCATGACGTCATTTTCCGCCCATATAGTTTTCCCGCCATTTTGAATTTTGTGAAAATCAATTAAAATGCTACTCCTCCCACAATTTTTGACCAATTTCTCCCAAACTTGGAAGATAGCAAAATGGGACCAACCTGCACAATAGTTATACCCAGTATTTTGAATTTCATAAGCGTTTGGCCATGGCAGCCAATCAAAATTGGCTGCGCCGATGCAAAATAGGAAGTGCGCTCATATCTCGGCGGGCCTTTGGTCTATCTTGACGAAACTTGGTGGGATTATGAATCACCCCTTCACAAAGGTCCCCAACAAATTTCGAACAAATTGGCCGCGAGGGGGCGCTATAACTCGGAAAAATGTCTTTTGGCTCATATCTCATGATGTCTTTTGGCTAGAAACAAAATTCAACTATGTCTGGAATCCATGGGTCAAGACGAATCCATCACACCATATCACGTCATATTCTGCCCTGAGGATTTTCCGCCATTTTGAATTTTGTTAAAATCAATGAAATTCTATGGCAACACATGGAACCGTCTGGTGAGTGGTTGAGAAATTTGGCACACTGATTCTAGGCTGACTCAATTTTCTTGTCAGCAAATTTCAGCTTACCACCTCAAACTCTCTAGCGCCACCAACAGGTCAAAGTTGGAAGTACATTTCTGCTTGTTACTTTTAAACCGTAAGGCTGATTGTCAAAGTCTTAGTATCGCTGGAATCCATGCGTCAAACCGAATCCAACGCACCCTATGTCATCATATTGCACCTGGTAGATTTTCCGCCATTTTGAATTTTGTTAAAATCAATTAAATTGCTACTCCTCCCTCAATTTTTGACCAAATTTGCCCAGACTTGGTTGATAGCATCATTGGATCAATCGGCACAAAACATATCCTCACACTTTTGAAATTTTAAAAAAATTTGGCAGCAGCAGCCAATGAAACTCAGATGCAACGACATCAAACAGGAAGTGAGCTCATATCTTGGCAGCCCTTTGAGATTTCTTAACCAAACTTGGTGAGATTATGCCAGACCCCGCCCCAAGGGTCCATACCAACTTTGGTCCACATAGGCCATTAGGTGGCGCTATAACTATAAAAAATGTGTTTTGACTCATGTCATTGAGCTCATATCTCAGCAGTCTCTTAGCACACACACACACACACACACACACACACACACACACACACTCTCTCTCACACACACACTCACACACTCTCACACACACACTCACACTCTCTCTCACACACACACTCTCTCACACACACTCTCTCACACAGACTCACTCTCTCACACAGACACACTCTCTCACACAGACACACTCTCTCTCTCTCACACAGACTCACTCTCTCACACAGACACACTCTCTCTCTCTCACACAGACTCACTCTCTCACACAGACACACTCTCTCTCTCTCACACAGACTCACTCTCTCACACAGACACTCTCTCTCTCTCTCACACACACACACACACACACACTCACTCTCTCTCTCTCTCACACACTCTCTCACACACACTCTCTCTCTCTCACACACACACTCGCACACTCTCACACACTCTCACACACACACTCTCTCTCTCTCTCTCTCTCTCTCTCACACACACACACTCTCTCTCACACACACACTCACCTCTCTCTCTCACACACACACTCTCTCTCACACACTCTCACACACACACTCACTCTCTCACACACACACTCACTCTCTCTCTCACACACACGCACTCACTCACACACACACACACACACACACACACACACACTCTCTCACACACACACACTCACACTCTCTCACTCACACACGCACTCACTCTCTCTCACTCACACAGACTCTCTCTCACACACACTCACTCTCTGACACACACACACACACACACACACTATCTCTCACACACACACTCACTCTCTCTCTCTCACACACACACTCTCTCTCTCACACACACACTCACTCTCTCTCTCACACACACACTCACTCTCTCTCTCACACACACACTCACTCTCTCTCTCACACACACACTCACTCTCTCTCTCCCACACACACACTCACTCTCTCTCTCACACACACACTCATTCTCTCTCTCTCACACACACACACTCATTCTCTTTCTCTCACACACTCACTCACTCTCTCTCACACACACACTCTCTCACACACAGACACACTCACTCACTCTCACACACACACACTCACTCTCACACACACTCTCTCTCTCACACACACTCTCTCTCACTCACACACACACGCGCGCACACACACACACACACACACACACACACACACAGACACACACACACCTAGTACACTTGAAGTAATTTCAACCATCACACTCAATCGAATTTGATGGTGAAGCCACCGAACAGCAAATGACCTTGTATCTCAGTCAAACGATGGTATATCGACATGAAACTTCTTGTGGGTGCTCATGACCATCTGTCTGCCCCAAATGCATTCTGCGAGCCTGACGACTAGGGTCATAGGGTGCTTGGCCCCCTCATTGCTGCTTGCAGCTATATTTATTGGGGGCCAAGCAGCGAAGCTGCGAAGGCACCCATAGTGATTCTATTGTTTCTTATTATTATTATTATTATTATTATTATTATTATTATTCAGTCCACTTCCGCCTCTGCAAGTCTATGGCAGCCCATAGAACCGTCTGGTAAAAAGTTGTGAAATTTGGCACACTGATTCTAGACACTCTCAACATTCCTCTCAGCAAATTTCAGGCCTCTACCTCAAACCCGTTAGCGCCACCAACAGGTCAAAATCCCAGGTACATTTCTGCTTGTAACTTTTGAACCGTTGGTCTGATTTTCAAAAACTTGGTATCCCTGGAATCCTTGGGCCAAGACGAATCCAACGCACCCCATGATGTCATTTCCGCCCATATATTTTTCCCGCCATTTTGAATTTTGTGAAAATCAATTAAAATGTTTCAACTCCCTCAACTTTTTACCAATTTCTCCCAAACTTGGAAGATAGCATAATTGGACCAACCTGCACAAAAGTTATACCCGGTGATTTGAATTTCACAAGCGTTTGGCC
Source organism: Neoarius graeffei (assembly GCF_027579695.1). Lineage (NCBI taxonomy): Eukaryota > Metazoa > Chordata > Actinopteri > Siluriformes > Ariidae > Neoarius > Neoarius graeffei. The sequence goes on from NC_083596.1 coordinate 30,514,015, forward strand.
GTGGCAGCCAATCAAATTTGGCTGCGAAGACGCGAAACAGGAAGTGTGCTCATTTCTCGGCGGCCCTTTGGCCGATCTTGACGAAACTTGGTGGGATTATGCGGTACCCCTTCTCAAAGGGCCACAAAAAAGTTGGAACAAATTGGCCGCTAGGGGGCGCTATAACTAGGAAAAATGTCTTTTGGCTCATATCTCATGATGCGTTTGGCCTAGAAACAAAATTCCACTATGGCAGGAATTCTTGGCTGAAGACGAATCCATCGCAACCTATGACGTCATATTCTGCCTTGAGGATTTTCCGCCATTTTGAATTTTGTTAAAATCAATGAAATTCTATGGCAACGCATAGAACCATCTGACTAGAGGTTTTTAAACTTGGCACACTGATTCTAGGCTGCCTCAAGGATCATGTCACCAAATTTCAACTCAACACCTCAAACTCTCTAGCGCCACCAACAGGTCAAAATCACAGGTACATTTCTGCTTGTTACTTTTGAACAATACGTCTGATCATCAAATTCTTAGTATCGCTGGGATGCTTGGCTCAAAAGGAATCCAACGCGCCCTGTCTCGTCATATTCCACCCAGGAGATTTTCCGCCATTTTGAATTATGTGAAAATCAATTAAAATGCTTCTCCTCCCTCAATTTTTGAAGAATTTCTCCCAAACTTGGTAGATGGCAACTGGGGACTAAGCTGCATACAAAACTTACCCGGTTTTTACAATTTCCTAAGCGTTTGGCCGTGGCAGCCAATCAAAATTGGAAGGCAGATGCAAAACAGGAAGTGTGCTCATTTCTCGGCCACCCTTTGGCGTATCTTAACGAAACTTGGTGGCATTATGCACCACGCATCCCCAAAGGGCAGCAAAAAATTTGGAACAAATTGGCTGCTAGGGGGCGCTATAACTGGGAAAAATGTCTTTTGGCTCATATCTCATGATGCGTTTTGGGTAGAAACAAAATTCCATTATCTCTGGAATCCATGCGTCAAGACGAATCCATCGCACCCTATGACGTCATATTCTGCCTTGAGGATTTTCCGCCATTTTGAATTTTGTTAAAATCAATGAAATTCTATGGCAACGCATAGAACCGTCTGACTAGAGGTTTTTAAACTTGGCACACTGATTCTAGGCTGCCTCAAGGATCATGTCACCAAATTTCAACTCAACACCTCAAACTCTCTAGCGCCACCAACAGGTCAAAATCACAGGTACATTTCTGCTTGTTACTTTTGAACAATACGTCTGATCATCAAATTCTTAGTATCGCTGGGATGCTTGGCTCAAAAGGAATCCAACGCGCCCTGTCTCGTCATATTCCACCCAGGAGATTTTCCGCCATTTTGAATTATGTGAAAATCAATTAAAATGCTTCTCCTCCCTCAATTCTGGAACAATTTCTCCCAAACTTGGTAGATGGCACCTGGGGACTAAGCTGCATA
>NC_083596.1:30550460-30570460 GCF_027579695.1 Neoarius graeffei
GTAGAGACATACCACAAAAGACTTGCAGCTGTAATTGCAGCAAAAGGTGGCTCTACAAAGTATTGACGCAGGGGGGCTGAATACTAATGCACAGATTTTTATTTGTTTAAAATTTTGAAGACCATTTATCATTTTCGTTTCACTTCACAATTATGTGCTACTCTGCGTTGGTCTATCACATAAAATCTCAATAAAAAACTTTGAAGTTCGTGGTTGTAAGGTGGAAAAAATGTGAAAAAGCTCAAGGGGTATGAATACTTTTGCAAGGCACTGTAACATCTCTCCAGGTGGTTCTGGATAACATCAAATCAAGTTTACTTGTACAGCGCTTTTAACAATAAACATTGTCGCAAAGCAGCTTTACAGAATTTGAACGACTTAAAACATGAGCTAATTTTATCCCTAATCTATCCCCAATGAGCAAGCCTGTGGCGACGGTGGCAAGGAACATAGTGAGTCCTCAGCAGTAAAATGACACAAACCTGGTGAAATGCAGTACCAGGACAATCTGGCCTACAGTGGGACCTACAGTGAAACCATCATACAGTAATTAAAAAAAAAAAAAGTTAACATCAAAAGCATCTGGAAGTGCAGGAGTGCCCACTTCATATACACACTAAATATTCATCCCACTTTAGAGCACACCATAGCATGAAAATCTGACACAAGCTCTGTCAAACCAGATTGAATGTGTTCAGGAATGTGTCTGCAGAAGGGGCACACTTAAATAAGCAAGATGCACTGAAAAGCCTCTGACTAACCACTCTCCAAGAAAGAAGAAACAAATTACATATGGAACTGAATAAATGGAACAATGGATAACTTACATTCTGACAAAAAGTGACTGCTTAGGGCCTAGTCCTGGAGATGAGTACTTCTCCACCAGAGCAAGTGTGCTGAAACCAAACTTGTGGATGGGCTCATTGGAATCTAGAGGGGGGAAATCTGTATCCACTTCCCCATCATCCTCAGCTATGTGGAGGCAGTATGTGTTGACATTCTCACTGTAGAGGGAAAGGGGAAAACAAAGCTGGTATTGGCATTACAAGTTATTATTGACATTTAAAGGCATCACTTTGTTTAAAGTAATTACAGTTAATTTTTCATTTCACAGCCATTATAATATGATCAAGGTGCAAACATTAAATCATAGGCTCCCTTTATTTCTTCGAGTTTTGATATTGCTATTCAACTGCTAGCTGACGAAGCTCTCCACCACATTTGTTGCTCTTTAGAATTAACCGTCACAAGCATAATGAATAGTTAATGTCATAGAACTAATTGTAGCCTGATTATAAACACAGTGATGTGTTGGAACATAAAAACTGAACAAAATGCAATGTAAAGGTGAAACTAGTGTAATTTGCTTCACAAATAAAGATGTGTTCCGAGAGGCACAGCCTTTTATTTCTGTGTAGTAATCACAGAAAAGCTGCATCACTGATATAACTACTAGACCATGTTAAGTCATCTACATGCGCTCCAAGACAGCCTTCTCAGCTTCTTACTCTGCTTCAACTGCCAGTAACCTTGGACCATAATTAGCGGACTGTTTAGGATGTGGCACATGGGTCAGACTCGTCTTAGAATCGGGGTTTAATTCTGCCAGCTGGGCATACCATGTGAGCATTGGCATCCCTGCCCAAATAGCACAGATGCCCAATCTAGAGACTGTTTGAGATGGGGATGTGAAAGCTGCAGTGAAATGCAGAGAGTGAGTTAAAAAAAAAATGGCTCAGTAGACAAAAGGAGGAGCTTGTAGGGAAAATTTGGCTAAAACAACTAGTCAGCAATGCAACTACCAAACTAGGTTAATTATGAACAGAATCTTAATATACACCGCAAAAAATGATCTCTTAGGAAGTGAAAATATCTTGAAAATAGTTGAAATAATCTAACATTTCCTTTTAGAGGAATACAAGACACCAATTCTGAGATTACTAAACTTAGTTCTGGATTGCAACCAACTTATTCTAAGATGTCTTATCGAGTAAAACTCTCTGTCCATGCAGCAAGATAATTTCACTAGTATTAAGTCATTTTCTCCTCAAATTCAGTTTTCAATTTTTTTTGCAGTGTACTAGCGGTGAAGACGAAACCTTTGTCACATGCACACTTCAAGCACAGTGAGATTCATCCTCTGCATTTAACCCATCTGAAGCAGTGAACACATGCGCGTGCACACACCCAGAGCAGTGGGCAGCCACACTACAGTGCCTGGGGAGCAGTCAGGGTTTAAGCACCTTGCTCAAGGGCACTTCAGCCCAAGGCCACCTCACGTTAACCTAACTGCATGTCTTTGAACTGTGGGGGAAACCAGAGCACCCGGAGTAAACCCACGCTGACACAGGGAGAACATGCAAACTCCACACAGAAAGGCCCGCACCGGCTGCTGGGTTTGAACCCAGAACCTTCTTGCTGTGAGGCAACAGTGCTAACCACTACACCACCGTGCTGCCACAAAAAAAAAAAAAAAAGACTAGCAAAAGAGAAGGCATCAAAGAGTAGCAAAGTTTAGGGGAAAAAAGTAACTTCCACTTAAATATCTTTCTGTTGTGAAGGAAAGTATACTTCCCAAAGGAAAACCTAGTTAGTGCTGAAAAAAACGCAATTCTGAATTTAATCAGTAAAATCTAAGTGTAATAAGTAATTTAGAATTAAATGAAATGACCATAAGGTCAAAACTGAGCCCACATTTGACTTTCAGAAACATATTTATAAGAACCAATAAGAGATATTAGTGCTGTAAGTAGGGCTGATGTGTTCCTGTAAAAGGAATAAGAAACTTCAGCATACCATACATCAATGGCGACTCCTCCATTGAGGAAAGGGAGGAAGATCCTCCCTTAAAATTTTAAAGAAAGAATTTCCAGGACACATTAGTTTAAAAAAAACGCATATAATTAATAGACAAACGTTTAAAACATGTCAAAACAGTTGAAATAACTATATTTTATCAATTAAAAATGGAAGAAAAACTCGCCAAAATATCGTCCTCCCTAACCTCCTCATTGACATCCATTGTATGCGCTCAGAACATGGGCAATTCGCGGGCTCCTCTTTTAACATGGGAGTGAATGGGCGAAAGGGAGGCGATTCCTCCATTTGGGCGGGTCTATTTGCCTGTCATCAAGCAGCCAATCAGCAGAGCTGCATTCGTCAGTGCGGCCAATCAGAATGAAGGGATGAGTTGGCGGGTTGAAATCATAGCATACTTACTGTCAGTGTCACTGCCGAGCTAGAGTAGTGTCGTTTTGAGTAGTGCGGACAGCGGAGAATTTGACTAATTGTTGGCTATTGCTTTGTTGTAGTTTATCAACTTAATAAAACGCGATGAAGGAACGTGACATTGTGTACACAATGTTAAACACGCCATTTCAAACACTGGGTTATGAGGAGAAGGTTAGAATCAAAACCGAAGGGAGACCAGTTTCCCAACTTAACATTCAGAAACCGAATGGTAAGCTAAGTGTGTTTAACACCAACACCTCGTGGTATCGGAGATACCCATGGCTAACAGGCAGTGTCACAACCAAACGGCTGTATTGCTGGCCTTGCCTGTTGATGGGTAGCAAATCCCAAACATGGTCTGTGCAGGGATTTAATGACATTAAAAATTTGGACAGGGCCACCAAGCGCCACGACCAGACCAAGGAACACGTTGGTGCAGCTATTCGCCTGAAATTGCTAGGCAGTGTGCCAGTTGACCAGCTAGTGGACGAGGGTGTGCGGATACAAGTGGCACAGCACAATACTAAAGTGCGTCGCAACAGAGATACGCTGAGGCATCTGATTGATGCTGTGGCGTATTTGGGCATGCAGGAGCTGGCATTTAGGGGGCGGGATGAAGGGCCAAATTCAGACAACAAGGGAAACTATAGGGAGCTGATGGAACTGATTGCACGGTATGACAATTTGCTGGCAGAGCAGTTGCAGTCTTCTGGTGTTTTTAGTGGCATGTCCTGTGGCATCCAGAACGACTTGATCTGTGCAATCGGCACGTCAATCAGCCACGAAATATCGAAAGAATTAAACGTGACTCCGTTTTTTTCATGGCAGATTGATGAAACCACTGATATAAGCTGTCATTCCCAGCTCTCAATTATCGCGAGGTTCGTGGACAGTCAGGGCATTATTCAGGAACATTTTCTGGGCTTTTTTGACGTGTCTAGTGGGAGGGATGCGCAGTCATTGTTTCAGTTTGTGCAGTCCGAGATGTCCCCTTACAACTTCACTGAGAAGTTGGTTGCACAAACTTACGATGGTGCTGCGGTGATGGCCTCGGCTCTCAATGGACTGCAGGCTAAAGTGAGAGAGGTTGCTCCAGCCGCTACTTTTGTTCACGGTCACGCCCACCGCCTGAATCTCGTCCTTAGTCAAGGTGTCAAGGCCATACCCAAAGCGCGAGTCTTTTTTGCAAACCTGGGTGGGTTCACGTCATTCTTTTCCAAATCAAGTAAGAGGGTGGCACTACTTGAGGAATCTGATTGCGCGAGAATGCCAAAGACCGCTCCAACACGTTGGAATTTCTCATCCAGGGTCGTGAATACCGTCGCAGGTAACCATGAAAAATTGCTTAACACGTTTACCCGCGTTCTAGAACATCCTTCTATGGATGATGAAACAACTCGATTGGCGGATGGCCTGAAGGCAAAATTGGAAGACTTTGAGTTCATGTTCTTGCTTTTTACTTTTGAGGAGCTGTTTGCACAGGCCGACGTTTTATTTAACATATTGCAACAGAAAGTCATGGATGTTGCCTTCTGCAAACAGCGCATGGAAAACTTTATGCAGTTGCTTAATGAGCTGAAGTCAGACAGGGCTTTTGAGAAAACATACAGCAAAGCTGCCAGTCTCACAGAAGACCCCGAATTTGGTCACAGGAGAAAGAGAAGGCAGGGTGAGCAAGACCATCGCCAGGTCTATAAAACTCTCTATGACTCAGTGCATGACAGCATCAAGGCCCAACTCACACAGCGCTTCCAGCAGCTTGGCCGTTTGCATTTCATGGAGCTGTTAGACTTTGACAAATTTGAATCATTTAAAGCAGAATTCCCTTCTCGTGCATTGTCCAACTTGTCAGAGACATATGGGAATTTCTTTGATGAGGCCAAACTGAAGGTGGAACTGCAGCATTTCTACAGTGATGCAGAGATCCACTCTTCCCGAAAACAGTGTGAGGCTATCAGCTTCATGAAGTCAAACGGGCTTGATGAGGCAATGTCTCAGGTGTATAGACTCGTGTGTCTGATTGCCACCATTGGTGCCACCTCAGCAGGAGTTGAGAGGAGCTTCTCATGTCTGAAGCGCATAAAAAGTTTCACCAGAAACACAATGGGACAAGAGAGGTTGAAAAGTTTAGCAGTCATGTCAATTGAAAGGAGGATGCTTAAATCTCTTCAACAAGATCCCCAGTGGTATGAGCAAGTCATTGACAAATTTGCCACCCAGACATCCAGGAGACTTGACTACTTTTTTAAATTTGACCCATTCACACCTCACATAGCTCATTCAACAAGCATTACACTACATGGTATTTCCCATGCTGATGTGTCCTCAAAAACATTTTACTTTTATTTCTTGCAGTAACAAAAAACCCCATTTTTAACAGAGCTTATCTTTAAAAATATACAAATCCCCTAACAGTTGTAAACACCCACACAACTTCCAACCTCTCTCTCTCTCTCTCTCTCTCTCTCAACCATCCACCTATCTATTCACTCACTGTCCTCCCCTATTTTTATGACCACCAGTCGCCACTGCCATACATATGGTGTTATTCAAAAAGACAACCATGATTGTGAAATGGACCTTTACATGCTGGTCTCCATGAGCCGACTGAAGATCATCATCACCGGTGAAGGTTCTCAATCATCCAGGTCATCATAAACCATAGGTGTTAAAAAGGGCAAATGGACTTGCTTGAAATCCTTGAAGGACATTTCACCTCTCTTCCGAAAGGCTTTTTCAGTTCTGTCTGACTAGTGGGGAGTTTCAGGTATTTATCCTCTCGTGGACCAAAAGCAACTCTAAGGAGTCTCACTGAGGTCACGTGGATCATTGACCCTCTCAGTCATCCTGTAGGTTAGGGTCCCTGGAGGCCGGGTGTGAACAGTGTTAGCCCATGTTTACATTAGACCGTATCAGCGGATCATCAGATTAACGTTTTTAAAACGATTAGGGTGCACACAGCAACGCCAATACACGATTTGCGTGCACACAACAATACCAATACACGGATACGCTCGGCTCCGCAGGCATCCTGCGCTCCAAATCACTCCGCCCTGAACAGCGAGTGCCCTCTGGAGGGTGCGCACTCCGGCCCTGCGCAGCTCACAGAGCGCGCGAGTGAAGCACACTAACAGTGTTTTCGGGACTGAGCTGCTGTGTGTGTGATCCCAGCGAACATCACTTACCACTTGCAAGTGGAAGGATGGCAAGCCTAAAGACAATCATAACTACACAATGGGCAGTATTTGCATCAGTATTTGCAGTATTTTCATACTTTTATACTCTTTAATGAAAGGTGATACAAGGCGGAAGTCCGCGCCGTTTTTCAGCAGTCGCGTCACATGACCAACGCCAGCAAATCAGGAAGGTGGATGTCACAGTGACGTTGTCCAATGAGACGCCAGCTAGAGCTCAGCACAGCGTATCCGCGTATTCTGAATGTTTACATAGCACCGGAGCTGACACGATCTAGATTGAATACGTGGACGCTGGCGGATTCCCGTTTCCCGGTGTTTCCAGGCGGTTTAATGTAAACGGACAGTGCATCCGCGAAGAAAACGAGACAGATACGGTCTAATGTAAACGTAGCCTTAGCAGCCTACAGGGTCATTAGGGTGATCTGTGGGTCATTGGCTCTTTCTGCCATCATGTGAGTCATTGAAGTCAGCTGAGTCTTTGTGTGGATGTGTATTCAGTTGTCTGGGAAGTGTGCCAAGCACTGCATTATAGGTAGCTGATAAGTGGCGTCTCAGGCTACATCCACACGACAACGGCAACGAGATGTTATTAAAAAAAATATCGCGTCCACATAAGCAACGGATCAGTAAAATATCAGGTACATATGGCAACGCAACGCTTGCTGAAAACGATGCAATACACATGCCACACCTCTAGAGGCGCTGTAAGACGGTCCCTTCGAAGACACCAGAACAATAGAAGTAGTAAGGACGCATGCACATAAACTATTATGCGCGAGACTTCATATTAGCCACAAAGTCAGAAAAATCTGTTCGTAAAATTACATTATAATGACCAAATACAATGAAAAGTATTTTTCCAGTCTCATCTGTGAAAGGTAATCCCACGTGATCTCGTTTGGACGGCAAACCTGTTGGTACAGTTAAACGCAGCACGTGAATGAGGCATCTTTATTCTCCGTTTTGACCCATCCAATATGGCGGCGAGGATGACGTATGATTCTACGCGGAAGGCGGCGTCTTTAATGGTCCGGAATAAATTGAATGCTACACGTTGATGGATTAATTTGTTCTTCTACGCCCTTTTTGAGGAATGTATTGTAGGACTTAAACCAACATCTAAAGAGGTGAGATCGCTCCTTTTTTTTCCCTATTTTTGCTGGCGGGATTGACTCTGCCCTAAGGGCTATTCTCTCTCTCTCTCTCTCTCTCTCACTTTGCACCATTACACAATAAATATTCACAGTGAAAATATTTTGTAAGCGCGTTTCATGAACCAAGTTATAGGATTTGTTGACAACTCGCATCGAGTTCGTTACACTTCTACCCGGCGTGAAGCACATGTGGTTGTGACATCATCGTAAACAAATCCGTTCTACTCATCCAGACGACTTCGCAACGGCGCCGTTGCCAGATCTTTCCACTCTGGAACCCGTTCTCAAAAGATTTCGTTTTGGGGCACCCAAAACGCCGGTGCCGTGTGGACACCAGGCCGAAACGATAAACAATTTTATCGGATTCACCTGAATCCGTTGCCGTGTGGACAGGGCCTCAGACAACCTACTCTGTTCAGTGATGGTTGTTCAGCTATAGTCGAAGATGGCTTCTTTTACTCCTCTTTCAAACCCCAAGTCTTCTCTGGCTAAAATGCATACATTGCAGTCCTAAAATGAATGTCCTTTGTTTGTGAAGATTCTCAGTCATCCAGGTCATAGTAAGAAGAAGCCTTTCGGATTAGAGGTGAAACGTTTTCAAGAATCTTCAAGCAAGTCCAGTTGCTCTTTTCTACCACCCACAATGTCCTTTGTTATTGAGATGAAGATAGACTGCAGAGTCCTAGCCTGAGGAACTGGCTCTCCTGTTTTGAGCCATACACTTGTGAAGTGGTCATTTCGTTTCCCCAATGTGCAGGTCTGTGCATTCTTTACTGCACTGAATTGTGTACACTACGTTGTCCTGTTTGTGTCTGGACATAGTCTTTAGGGTGGACCAATTTCTGCCTCAGTGTGTTACTGGGTCTGAAGTGTACAGGGATGTTATGGTTGTCGAAGATCCTCCCAAGTTTCTCAAATAGTCCAGAAATGTAGGGGATGACAAATGTTCTTGTGTTTGTTGCCGTTTTCTTCCCTGTCCGTTATGTTTCTTTTCCTGGTCTCGATGAAAGCCCAGCTGGGATACCCGTACTTCTGAAGTGCCTCCTTGATGTATTTTTGCTCCTTCTCTTTCCCCTCTACTGTTGTAGGAATGTTCTGAGCCCTGGGATGTAAGGTCCTAATGACCCCCCCCCAATTTGTGATCCAGTGGGGGGTGAGAGTCAAACAGTAGGTACTGGTCTGTGTGTGTGGGTTTCTAGTAGACCTTGATGCTAAGGCTTCAGTCTTGTTCGATGTGCATGCTGCAGTCCAAAAAGGCTAGGTTGTTTCCACTGATGTCCTCCTGAGTGAACTTGATGTTGATGTCCACTGCATTGATGTGCTCTGTGAAGGCTTCCACCTCATGAGTTTTTATTTTTACCCAGGTGTCATCCACATACCTGAACCAGTGGCTGGGAGTGACTCCTGAAAGGCTTCGTTTTCCACTTCCTCCATGTATAGATTGGCCACTATAGGAGACACCGGTGAGCTCATGGTGCATTCATGCTTCTGTCTGTAGAAACATTTGTTAAACTGCAAATAGGTGGTGGTCAAGCAGAGGTCAAGCAGGTGCAAACGTGGTCCATGGTGAGGTTCATTCTGTCCGGTAAGGTGCCGTCTTGAAGTCGTTTTCTAACCAATTTGACTGCTTCTGTGGTGGGAATGCAGGTGAAAAGAGAAGTGACATCATAGTAAGCCATCTGAATCTAGCTTTAGGTCTGCAACTTTAGTGGCAAAATCTTGGGAGTTATTGATGAGATTTGGCATGTTTCCGACAAGAGGAGCCAGGATGGTGGCTAGGTGTTTGGCAATGTTGTAGGTGACCGAGTTTATGCTGATGATGAAGAGTCTGAGTGGAGCTCCTTCCTTGTGAATCCTGGAGTCCATAAATGAGAGGAATGGCTTCCCCAGGGTACATTCTGTAGTATAGAGATCAGACAATAACATGGTCCTTTTCTAGTTGTTGTAGGCAGCTCACAATTTTCTTTTTGTAACTGCTGATGGGATCCTGCCTCAGGGTTTCGTAGGTGGTTGTGTCGCTGAGGAGACTGGTCATCTTTGAGTGGTAGTCCGCTGTATTTAGCACCACTGTGCATCTCCCTTTGTCAGCAGGAAGGATGGTGATCTTCCAGTCTCTTTGAAGCAATGTAAGAGCCCTCTTTTCTTGGATGGTGAGGTTGGAGGGGGGTGCTTTCGCACTGGCTAGAGCAGCTGATACTTTCACGCCAAGTTGCTCTGCCTCTGTGTTGGTTAAATTGTTGTTTCTGATGGCTGACTCGGTGGCTGTGATGGGATCGACCACTGATATCTGCTCTGGTGGAACTGCAAAATTTAGTCCTGCTAACACCATTCACACCCAGCCTCCAGGGACCCTAACAACCTACAGGATGAGAGAGGATCAATGACCCATGTGACCTCAACGACTCTCCTTCGGGTTGCTTTTGGTCCACTAGAGGATAATTACCTGGAACTCCCCACTAGTCAGACAGAACTGAAGAAGCCTTTCAGATGAAAGGTGAAACAACTTCAAGGATTTCAAGCAAGTCCAGTTGCCTTTAGCGCCTACGGTTAAAGAATCATCATCTTGCCAATGATGATACAGTTCCAGCACTTTGTGTTTGGGCCCCTAAATACAGTTTCAAGCAGCTACTGAGGGGTCAAGTACTACAGAGCCAATTTTGGACCATGTGACACCAATGTATTATGGTCCTAAGCATAGCTTTTAATTGCTGTGTTGACACAATGAAGCACTGTAGAGATATGACTTCACATTTATTTAGCTATTTCACTGTCAATGCCTGCCATATTATACTGCAAAATTGAAGAGCAATAAATGACTTCAAAACAGCTGGCTCCAAGGAATCACATGACAAAAACAAATAACCTCATGATTTGAAGTCAAGCAGTTGAAAAATTATGAGCACTTGTTTTCAATATTTTACAAGCACTGCAAATATTTGAGTCAGTAAATAGTTCATTAATAGAGAAATTTTATTGTTACCTTAAAATGTACAACTTTGGTATGGCTGGACTTCTATTTACTTTTATTTCCTTTTTAAAGTGAAGATCAAACAATGCAGACTGATCTTCAAACAACTTGCTGTTGCTAACCAACTCTCCTCTTTTCTCTCTCAGAACAACCTCCTGGATCCTCAACAGTCCGGCTTCTAAGCCAGACACTTGACCGAGATGGCACGTCTCTCCGTCAGTGAGGTACTTCATGCAGCACATGCTGCCTACTGCTCCTCAGTCTGGATTACCTTAAACCTTTCTGCTGCATGGCACCATTGATCACCCCATCCTCCTGTCATCCCTATTAGCACTGGGGATCTGCAGGATAGCACTGGATTGGTTCAAGTCCTACTTCTTCAGCTGCTCCTTTCATGTTACCTGGGCTGGTACAGTATTGGCACCATGCCAACCTACCACCAGTGTCCCCCAAAGTTCAGTCCTTGGTCCACTTCTCTTCTTCCTCTACACCCATTCTCTCAGCCCAATTATCTCTACTCATGGTCTATCCTACCACCACTATGCTCTTGACACTCAATTGTTTCTCTCTTTTCCTCCTTCTGACACACAGGTCTCTGCTTACATCTCTGCTTGTTTGCATGACATCCAGAGCTGGATGGACAACCATCACCTGAAGCTCAATCCAGGTAAGATGAAATTGATTTATATTCCCGCTCCATCCTCTCCACCCCTGGACTTCATCTCCCTGGCTGGCATCTCTAGGTCACCTTCAACCAGTGCGAGGAGCCTAGGGGTGGTGTTTGACAACAGACTCTCCTCTTTGGCAAACATCCCTGCAGTGACCTGGATATGCAGATTTCTCCTTTACAACATTCAAAGGATCCGCCCCTTCCTCACCACCTACTCTACTCAGCTCCTGGTCCAAGTGCTGATCCTCTCCTGCTTAGACTACTGCAACTCTCTCCTCACCAGTCTTCCAGGATCTGCCACCAGACCCCTGCAGCTCATCCAGAATGCTGCAGCCTGCCTGGTCAACAACCGCCCTCATTCCTCCCACATTACCCCTCTTGTCCCTGCCCTTCACCAGCTGTCAGTTGCAGATCGCATCAAATTTAACACGGTGCACGCTTATCAGGCAGTCAAGGGGTCAGGTCCAGCATACCTCCAGAGACTGATCGGCACCTACATGCCAGCCAGATCCCTATGCTCCACTGCTACTGATCACCTGGCCTTCTTCCTTTCCATACCTGCCCAGCCTACTCAAGACTGCTGTCTGGCCTGGATCCCCACTGGTAGGATGACCTTCCAATCGAGGTCAGAACTGCAGACTCCCGAACCATATGGATAAAGAGTAATCACTAGATTTCCAGCATAGCACAAACTCCACTGTCCCTGGCTTTCAGACTGTACAGACTGACAGAAATTGCAGACTCAGCAGTAAGTAGAAAGGATGGGGCTTATGAACAAGAGACAGTGTAATTTTGGACATGACTGTAAAGGAGCACCTCTAGGGTGCATCAGTTGCCCTCACGTTCATAAAATCTGATGCATTTTTGTTTGGGTGTTCCTTTTCATCAATAAAGACATCCTGTAAAATTTTTGACCATATTCAAAAGTCTAATGGTGGCACCATGAGGTTCATTTTTTGCCAAAAAATGCTTATTTTATGTTTTCGCGTAAGGCTTGAATCACAATGTTGGACTCCATTTATTGATTTCTTGTGACCCAGAGATCATGTTAAGAACCTTTGCAAAGGATTGAGAAGCATTAAATGTGATTCATAATACATTTGTATTGTTTAAAAGTAGTTGAACAATGATTCAATGAACAGCTAAAACTCAAACTGTGCTTGATAATATATTTAGAATATGTACTAAAAATGTGTATCTAAGATATATGGTATACTCTATAAGGTGCCATAATGTTTCATGAAAAGTGATCGAAATTTTGTCATAAAAGTCATAAAATAGCAGCTTTTTCCATAACTTTGAGCTCCTGGTGCCACCATTAAACTTTTGAATTTTGTCAAAATATTTCACCCAGTGTGTTTTCTTACCAAAAGGAACATAAAAAAATGCATCATGATCGGAGGAACTTTTCAATTTTAGGGAGCAACTGATGCACCCTAAGCATCTCTGTAGCCCAGACACTGAACTGTTAACCATGACATTGCATCCATAACAAAGCGGTGCTTGAAAGTTTGTGAACCCTGTAGAATTTTCTATATTTCTGCATAAATATGACCTAAAACATCATCAGATTTTCACACAAGTCCTAAAAGTAGATAAAGAGAACCCAGTTAAACAAATGAGACAAAAATATTATACTTGGTCATTTATTTATTGAGGAAAATGATCCAATATTACATATGCAAGTGACAAAAGTATGTGAACCTCTAGGATTAGCAGTTAATTTGAAGGTGAAATTAGTGACAGTTGTTTTCCATCAATGGGATGACAATCAGGTGTGAGTGGGCACCCTGTTTAACAGGGATCTATCAAAGTCTGATCTTCACAACATGTTTGTGGAAGTGTATCAGGGACAAACGAGAGATTTCTGAGGACCACAGAAAAAGCATTGTTGATGCTCATCAGGCTGGAAAAGATTGCAAAACCATCTCTAAAGAGTTTGGACTCCACCAATCCACAGTCAGACAGATTGTGTACAAATGGAGGAAATTCAAGACCATTGTTACCCTCCCCAGGAGTGGTCGACCAACAAAGATCACTCCAAGAGCAAGGCATGTAATAGTCAGCGAGGTCACAAAGGACCCCAGGGTAACTTCTAAGCAACTGAAGGCCTCTCTCACATTGGCTAATGTTCATGAGTCCACCATCAGGAGAACACTGAACAAATGGTGTGCATGGCAGGGTTGCAAGGAGAAAGCCACTGCTCTCCAAAAAGAGCATTGCTGCTCATCTGCAGTTTGCTAAAGATCACACGGACAAGCCAGAAGGCTATTAGAAAATGTTCTGTGGACAGATGAAACCGAAATAGAACTTTTTGGTTTAAATGAGAAGCATTATGTTTGGAGAAAGGAAAACACTGCATTCCAGCATAAGAACCTTATCCCATATGTGAAACATGGTGGTGACAGTATCATGGTTTGAGCCTGTTTTGCTGCATTTGGGCCAAGACAGCTTGCCATCATTGATGGAACAATGAATTCCGAATTATACCAGCAAATTCTAAAGGAAAATGTCAGGACATCTGTCCATGAACTGAATCTCAAGAAAAGGTGGGTCATGCAGCAAGACAACAACCCTAAGCACACAAGTCATTCTACCAAAGAATGGTTAAAGAAGAATAAAGTTAAATGTTTTGGAATGGCCAAGTCAAAGTCCTGACCTTAATCCAATCGAAATGTTGTGGAAGAACCTGAAGCGAGCAGTTCATGTGAGGAAACCCACCAACATCCCAGAGTTGAAGCTGTTCTGTACAGAGGAATAGGCTAAAATTCCTCCAAGCTGGTGTGCAGAACTGATCAACAGTTACGGGAAACATTTAGTTGCAGTTATTGCTGCATGAGGGGGTCACACCAGATACTGAAAGCAAAGGTTCACATACTTTTGCCACTCACATATGTAATATTGGTTCATTTTCCTCAATAAATAAATGACCAAGTATAATATTTTTTGTCTCATTTGTGTAACTGGGTTCTCTTTATCTACTTTTAGGACTTGTGTGAAAATCTGATGTTTTAAGTCATATTTATGCAGAAATATAGAAAATTCTAAAGGGTTCACAAACTTTCAAGCACCACTGCAAATGCATTGAGATATGCCCTCACTTCCTGTTTGCTGGTTTAGCCATCAAATAATTTTTAAATCAAATTTCAAAATGGCTGACTTCCTATTTGGCAAATTACAACTTTACATGACAAACTCAGCACCTTCATGGGAATCAAGAAAATGAAGAAACTTGATTGCAGTCAGTCAGTGTTGGGCCCTTGAACAAGGCCCTTAATCCTCAACTGCTCAGTTGAAGTAAGTCACTCTGGATAAGGGCATCTGACAAATGCTGGAAAAGTGAATATTAGAATCAGTTTTACTATATATTTTTTTAAAAAGAGAGATTAGGATGGATTTTGTTTCAGCAATTGAATCTACATACAAAGTTTGGAAGTTCTAGCTTAAAAGTTGAAAAAGTGTAGTAAAATCAGTGGATTGTTAAGGAAGGATAGAGGGATGAATGAAAGAATAAAAGGGTGAGAATTGAGTGTCATTAGTGTGAAAAGCAGTTAAGTACCATATTTTTGCAGTTGAATATGTACCAAATTTTGTGACTCAACCTTAAAAGTAGTAGCAGTAAAATCAATCATTTCTAATGGGGGGAGAGAGAGAGAGAAAGGAGCAGAGAAAACATTGACATTTATGTAAGGCAGTGGTTCCCAAAGTGGGGGGGCACAGACCCATTGCAGGGGGGGTGCGGGGCACGGATGGAATGAATGAATGAATGAATGAATGAAATCAATAAATTACACTGCTAGCATAACATGGAGAAGTTTTTGGCAGGGGGCGCGGGGCTCCCACATAAACGCAAATCAGAGGATGAAGCATCGCCAAATGTGCTTCCAAAGCAAGTTTATTCCAAGGCAAAGACAAGAAAATATGACAACACACATCTTGTCTTTGGCTTCACCTGTACAACGGTGGGTAATGAAGAGAGACCGCAATGTGTTGTCTGTCTTAAAGTGCTAGCTTGTGACAGCTTGAAGCTGAACAAGCTAAGACGCCACTTGGAGACAAAACATCCAGAGCACAAAGACAAGCCAGTTGAGTTTTTCAGACAAAAACTCGTAAACTGCCGTGCTCAACAGTCCCTATTTACTAAAGCTGCATCCGTGCTGGCAAATGCTTAACTCGCCTCATGTAAAGTTGCCTACCGAGTGGCACAGTGTAAAAAGCCGCACACAATAGCAGTGGAATTAGTACTTCCCTGTGCTATGGACATGGTATCAACTATGCTTGATGACACTGCAGCCAGCAAACTAAGGGCTATTCCTCTGTCCAACAACACCATCGGCAGGAGCATTTATGACATGTCAAAGGACATAGAGGAGCAGCTTAATGACAAAGTGCGTGACAGCTGCTTTTCTCTTCAGATGGATGAAGCCACTGACAGTAACAAAGACTGTTTATTAATTACTTACGTGAGATTCATAGATGGAGATGACATGAGGGAGGAATTGCTTTTCTGCAAAAAAGTTACTGGCAGAGCCACAGCAGAAGAACTGTTTAAAATCATTGACTCTTACTTGAAAGAGGCCAACCTGAAATGGGAGGACTGTGTGGGGATCTGCACTGATGGGGCGCAGGCTATGGCTGGGAAACGGGCAGGGCTGCAAGCGCTCATCAAGCGCATCTCCCCCAATGTGCAGTGGACGCACTGCATGATACACCGCGAAGCACTGGCATCTAAACAGCTGAGTCCCGAGCTGAATAATGTAATGACCGACGTTATTGCCACTGTCAACTACATCAAAACATGAGCTGTCAAAGCCCGGATTTTTTCGGCACTGTGCGAGGAAATGGGCTCCGACCACACAGCTGTTCTGTTTCACAGCAAGTCCCAATGGCTGTCACGTGGGAAGGTGCTGTCCAGGGTCTTTGAACTGCGAGATGAAATCCGCATCTTTTTGAAGGAAGAGGGCAATGATCTTGCCCACAAATTTTAATGTAACAAGTTCCTCATGAAACTTGCATACCTCAGTGACATGTTTCTGAAACTCAATGAAGTGAATTTGCAGTTGCAGGGCACAAATACACACCTCCCACATCTGGCAGATAAAATCACATCATTCACCAGAAAACTTGAGATGTGGCTGCAGCGAGTGAAGGTTGGAAATGTGGACTCATTTGAGAACCTGAAATCATTCATTGAAGACAACAAACTGCAGAACACAGTGATCCCATGCATGAAAGCACACGTCTCTGCCCTTCAGAACCATTTCCAGAAATATTTCCTGATGCAGGATCCCAAAGAATATGACTGGATCCGTGACCCCTTCAGTGCAACACCACCTGCCAACTTCAGCACATCAGAGGAGGAACAGTTCATTGATGTCACCTCTGATTCAACAATGAGGCTGCAGTTTCAGTCAAAGACACTGGCTGCATTTTGGATTGGAGTGGAGAAAGATTACCCACTGCTAGGTAAGAGAGCCCTGGCCATACTTCTTCCTTTTGCCACATCCTACCTATGTGAGAGAGGTTTTTCTGCTGTGGCCTCAATCAAGACAAAATACAGATCAAAGCTGGACATTGAAAATGAACTCAGAGTGGCAATCTCAAAACTGCAACCCAGATTTGAGAAGATCTGCAGCACGAAGCAGGCCCACACAAGTCACTGAAAAGATGCGTCATTTTTGCACAACAAATCTTTAGGTTTTTGTTTTTTTCTTCTCAGGGAGTTGGTCATGTTTTAAAACCCATTTTTGCAGAGGCGCAATGTTTGAAAACTGCATTGATAATGTTGAATATTAAAAAAAAGAAACCTGTTACACAGTTAAGGTGCTTGAAAACAGTTATACTTAAAATAATTATATTGCAACCTGTAGTTTATGGCAGTTTACTTTTATTTGTTCAAATTTATTATTATTATTGTTCATAATTTAGCTGTTTAATAATAAATTACCAAACAGCTAAATTATGGTGTATTCCAAATTATTATGATCACTACCAATGCAGCAATAATGTATCACTTACCGTATTACATAAACGCTACAGCCAATAGCACACTGAAGGCAATTTGGAGGTCTTTTAGATTGTGTGACTTCGAGAATACATCAGCAAAAACAGACACTCACAGTTTAATAGGATAATTGAATTTATTATGACAATGATACTAAATGAATAATAGCAGTTGAATACATTATATACAATATGGTCATATGCTTGATGAGCGCGTGTGCGCGCGCGTGTGTGTGTGCGTGTGTCTGTGAGGGGGCTGTGAGGTTTGGAATGTTATCTGAGTGGTGTTGGGGGAGGGGATTCCACCTCGTGGTCGAGACAAAGGAATCCCACCTACTTATAACATTACCAAATCCACTGAAATCTTGATGAGGTCAAAATATGTGTAATAATGAAATTAAAGGTGTTAGAAAGGACAGAGAAAGAGCATGCAACACCTATCTATTAAAAACAACTGAGAGGACACATAGAACACAAGATCAGTGTGCACAATTAAACAGTTCCTGAGTTTAAATTCACACTACTTCATAAAGCTAATTCCTAAGACTAATTTTGCCCAAAATGCCAGCCTTGCTTCCAGTATCTTGCTTCTATGCAAGATTATGCAGAGATGTTCCGAAGAGACCGGAGTTCACAGGAGCTCGTGGAGGCTTCTGTAAAAAACAGAGAATTCTTGGTCTGACGCTTCGTCGTTCGTGAGGAAGAGTCTCTGATCAAACAATGTGTACAGCGATTAAGTCAGAAGGAATCCGGTCACTTCTAACTTTTAATTAACTGCTTTGGGCTGCAGTTGTAACGTTACTTATAATGAACAAATAAAAACTGGTTGTAACTCAATCTGAGTGAGATGGCACGATTTAAGTAGTTTTACCGTGGCCAGTGGTAAACGAAAGCGCGCTGAATCTTCTTTCTTGCCAGGCAGAAGTCGTGATTTCGGACGGTCCGGTAAGAGAGTGTCTCTTTATGTCTGTAGTGACACGAGGTCCCACAGCGCCAAAGAGAAGGAACGGAAGTTTACTGAGTCACTTATAGAGGCATGGAGGAAGTGACGTAGGTGATCCCACCCAGCCGTGATGCAAGTCATCGCGGAAGTTGGTTGATGGGATTTGTAGTTCTAGACAGTAGGTGGCTGTACCTACATGTATGTGTGTCCTGTTTATCTTTTTTCTTTTTTTGTCTGGGGGGCGCAAAAATTTTCTTATCTACCAAAGGGGGGCCCAGCAGAGAAAGTTTGGGAACCACTGATGTAAGGTATGACAACCTAATGATATGATGACTTCGGTAGTCTTAGCTTTTAATTTCTAGGAGCAGTCAGGCCATGAAAAAAAATGAAACAAAGCCAATTGGAGGAAATGTGAGATGAAAGAAAACAGAAAGCAGGAGTGATAGAGGAATGAAGAGGTGGAGTGCTTTGTATTATTGCCCAGAACATGGTCTTGTAAGTTTGGAGGCATTATTTAAAAAGTGACCACATGGGAGCAGTTCGAAAAATTTCCCATTCAAAAATGGATGGACAGAGGGATAAAAAAAGAGGAATGTGAGTGAAGTATCAAAATGAAAATAAGCTTAAGTGTCATTTACAAGACATGAATAAAGTTTCTATGTCGAGTGGTTCTAGCTAAATTAATTACAGGAAACTGATTAAAAGAAAAAAATACTAGAGCTTGAAAGCAAAAAATTAAATTTTCACATGGACAGGTAGGCGGACAGATAGACAGACATAGTTCTTGAATTAATAATAAACAACTCAAAAAAGGAACATTAATAATAATAGATAAAAAGTCAAGGGATAACAATAGTGTTTTGCTTTGCAAGCACTATAATAATAAAAAGCCTAGGGATAACAATATTGTACAGAGACCCAGAAAACACATTGGGGGGGAGAGACATGACAAGTTTTTCCAAGACCTCACGAAGCATACCGTTCATATACCATTATTCACCCCCCCATCCATATACCTTCCAGGGCTCCGTAATATAGTACTCTACAAGCACTATAATAAAGTGCAAAGATTGCTAGCATGTTGCTAGAGTGACGCTACTTTTGACTGCAAGAAGTGTGCTTGTATATAGCTTTTGGAAACATTCATCCATTCCCTTACATTCTATTACATAAATTTTTTCATCCATTCCGCTGGTGGAATGAAAACTGATTTAGACATTTTTTTTTAACAATATAAGCAAATGAAATATTTCATCACAACAAGTCTGTTATAAGATTAATCAGGAGAGACTTGGCTTTGTATGTGTGTGAACTATCGTGACTGTTCAGGGCAATAGAAAAACGAGCATATGATAAAAGGACCACCATATTTAATCGGTCAGTCTTATTTGATTGACATCCACGTATACGAATTGTAGAAAATTTTTGCTTTCAAACATGACATCAGGTGTGTTCCAGAAAATGCCTGAATTTGTCAGAGGTTTTATCAGAGTTATTTACAAGTGAATCTGAGGCTTTTTATGAGGAAGATAGCATGGATTAGTTGAAGAGCAAGCATTGAACCTGGTTCTTGAAATGTATGTAAGCTGTGTTGTTTTCTATTTTAAATTTTTGTAGTATGGAAAGGCCTTTTTTTTTTTTTTTACAGGGCCCCTAAAGTCCAGAAAGGTGATCTTTTTCCATCTTGTGCACTCAAGATATATACACACACACACACATATATATATATATATATATACACACACAATATATACAACCCCGATTCCAAAAAAGTTGGGACAAAGTACAAATTGTAAATAAAAACGGAATGCAATAATCTGCAAATCTCAAAAAC
>NC_083596.1:30575460-30600460 GCF_027579695.1 Neoarius graeffei
TAAAGCGATATTCTGTATTTGATCTCTCCTAACTTGACACCAGAAAGCCCTTGGTGGGTTCTAATAACTTCTATAAGTGGCTCGAGCACGAGTGCAAATAATAAAGGTGAGAAGGGACAGCCCTGACGAGTACCTCTACTCAAGGGGAAGATATCTGATACTGAACCATTTACCAAAACCTTCACAGTCAGAGACCTGTACAACACCTTGATCTACTCAATAAAACCAGAGCCCAAACCACACCTGTTCAGAACATCAAATAGATACTCCCACTCCAACCAATCAAATGCTTTTTCAGCATCCAGAGACGCAGCAAGAGCCTTGTTTTGTGTCATTTGTGAAAACTATATAACATTTAGAAGCTGTCGGACATTGGAGTGTGAATTCCTACCTTTGATGAATCCTGTCTGGTCCGGTCTCACTAAAATGGGTAGCACCTCTTCCAACCTTCTAGCCAGAAGCTTAGACAAAATTTTACAAAAAAATCCCAAGCAAGCTTTATTGGTCTGTAGGATGTACAAAGATCAGGAGGTTTATCTCTCATCTCATTATCTCTAGCCGCTTTATCCTGTTCTACAGGGTCACAGGCAAGCTGGAGCCCATCCCAGCTGACTACGGGCGAAAGGCAGGGTACACCCTGGACAAGTCACCAGGTCATCACAGGGCTGACACATAGACACAGACAACCATTCACACTCGCATTCACACCTATGGTCAATTTAGAGTCACCAGTTAACCTAACCTGCATGTCTTTGGACTGTGGGGGAAACCGGAGCACCCGGAGGAAACCCACGCGGACATGGGGAGAACATGCAAACTCCGCACAGAAAGGCCCTCGCCGGCCACGGGGCTCGAACCCGGACCTTCTTGCTGTGAGGCGACAGCGCTAACCACTACACCACCGTGCCGCCCACATCAGGAGGTTTATCTTTCTTTAAAATCAGAGATATATTGACAAGATTTAAAAGCTGATGGAAGTGTGTTCCTCCTAAATGATTCCATAAACATGTTAGTTAAGGGCGCCACTACAAACTTTGCCATCTTTTTATAAAATTCAGGCCCGAACCCGTCAGGGCCTGGTGCTTTCCCACTCTGTAGGGATTTAATGGCCTCTAAGACTTCCTGGGCTGTGATTGGCCTACACAGATCTTTTCTGCTTTCTTCAGATAGGAGGAGATTAATTTTGTCAAAAAAAAAAAAAACTTTTCCTTACAGTTGATGCATTTTGACACTCAGAGGAGTATAATTCTTGGTAGAACTCTCATTATTTTATTAATAATTTTGGTCTCAAAATGTTGTTCACCCTTCTTATCTCTTAGCGAGGGTATTGCATGGGATGCTGCCTTGCCCTGAGCTAGACGAGCAAGTAGCCAGCCGGGTTTATTCCCGGATTCAAATAGTTTGTGCCTGGCATAAAATATTGCTGATTCTGCTTTTTGAGTTAGCAGCTGATCCAAACCAAATCTGGCTGCTTCTAATTTCTTCAACACCGAAATGGAGGAAGACGCTTTAAAATCTCTTTGTAAGATAGCAATGTCTTGTTCAAGCTCCAACTGTTTTGCTAATATACTCTTCCTCTTCACAGTTGTGTAAGAGATTATGGACCCTCTGAGGAAGGCCTTGCCCGTTTCCCATGACATCCTGGTCTCAATCAGGGATCCGTTTTTACTGATAACATGTACTTAGCCATCAGAAGCAAAGTAATCAAGGTACCAGATGTTTCAAAGTATTTTGTGGACACATCCATCACGACTCAACAGAGTTTGAGTCATTTCATGTGATTTTATTGATGGTATCTGAAAAATGTCGCTTTTGAATGAACAAAAAAAAAAAAAAAAGTATGAATTTACATGTTATGGTGGGTCAAATTAAAAAGGATCATTTTGTACTCAAATTATTTTGTATACAATCAAGGAATGGTCACATAAAATCTATAGTGGTGATGGTGAAATTCTTACTGTTTGTTTTGCAGGTTATTTGAAGGTGCTACAACATCTGAGGCCAAAGTTGTGGACCAAAGACTGACTTCATATCCTCGTTGACACTTTGTTTTAGCTGCCTTACTCGGTCATTGCCCAAGTAAAAAACATAAATGTTTCACTTTAGGTTTAAAGTAAGTAAACTTCTTTGCAGTAACAACTGTTATTGAGAAAAAAAAATGTGTTTATGGGCACATTGTGATAGCAGAATTCTTTCTGTGGTGATCAAGTCCGTCAGTAAAGAATTCACCTAAATTTCTATAAGTCCGTGACAACCCAATTTTAGGGAAATAACGAAGGACTTGGTTTAAGTTATATAACTTCTGAATAGAGCTATGGGAGCTATGTTCACAGAGTATACAAAGTTTCAGGAATAAAATATTTCCCTGGTAATTACAAGGCAGATACTTGAAATGCAAGTCCGTGATACCTGCAAGTCCATGACACTTAACATTGTCATGTCTGGAAATTTGACTGTATTGAAGAATATTTCAGATATCATAAATCAAAATACTTCAAGAAAGGACTTGACCCATGATCTTTTACAGTTTGTAGCCTAATTTCAAATCTTTTATACACAAAAATAACTACAAATATTACAAACTACAACCTTAAAAATGACTGCTAAAAAACACATAAAACTTCAGTGAACGTGATTGAGATTGCGATACAAATAACATAAACCCAGCCCAGCACTCTGTTATATCTTGGATATTTCAGATTATATATTTAGAATATATGGACGTGTGTGATACTTATTGCTAAGGGTTAAAACGGTCACGGATTTACATTGTTACAGAATCACAGTGTGGAAGTTTAGCACCACTAAAAAATATGATTTCAAGCAAGTGAACACATTTAATATACACTGTAGAAATAGGAAGGCAATGACAGAGTATTGGCAAAGTATAACAAAGGATTTATACTGATGTATTTTTAGTCAAATATTGTAGAAAATGGAACATTAAACATCAGCAGAAAGTACCATGAGAGGATATGGCAGGATCCACAAAAACTGGAGTTATTGAGGGGAAAAAGACAGAAAATGAAAGTACAAAGAACGCAATGAAATAAATAAGAAGGAGGCTTCTATGATAGAGAAAAATAGGGTTAGGGTTGACTTTTGTACATACAATTAATTTGTAAGTCCGTGATGCACCTAAATTTGCATTCATTCAAATGGTTCTCCTACAAAAAACAAGTAGTTGTTGTACACTGAAACTAACATTTTGTTCATAATTACTTCCCAGATACATCAAAAGTCAAATCATTATTCCATAACTAACTTGAAATTTTGACCTCAGTGACCCTAAAATGGATCCCTGATTGTGACCAGGGTGATAAGGTAGAGGCTGAAACCTCAGGTGAACCATTTGTAGAAATAAAAAGTTCCCACTGATTTCCTAAATATATACAAAATGCAGGGTTCCTAAGAAGAGATGGATTTAAACACCAATGTCTAGATAAAGGGTCATAGTAAGGAGGCAGGAGTTCTACAGAGACTGATGAGTGGTCTTTCTCTTGTGGATTAATGATTCTCCATGCGTCAAATAGGCCAAGGACTGAGCAAAGCTCTATTGTTGCTTTTGCCATTTTTGAGAAAGGTTGGGCCTTCAGAGGGCTATAGTCCATCTCAGGAGCCAGACTGCAGTTAAGATCCCCTCCAAGTATTACATAAGGTGGGCATATTGAGGAAGTATCAGCCAGTAACTTAGAATAAAATGAACTGTCAAAAGTGCTGGGTGTATAAACACTTCCTAGGAGAATTTGCTCGCCATATAGAAACCTGGTAATTAAAATAAACCCTCCTTCTGTATCTCAGACAACTTTATCAAATATAAACCCAAGATGTTTGTGAATAAGTATTGCTACCCCTCTACTTTTTTGAGTTGAAAGAGGAGTAAGAAATTGGGCCTACCCAGTCACACTTTAATTTTAAAAGTTCAAGGTCTGTAAGGTGGTTCTCTTTTAACAGTGCCACTTGCACCTTATCTTTTTTTAAGCAAGGAAAGTATTTTGCATCTCTTAACAGCATGGTTAATTCCCTTGACATTTAGTGTTGTGATTTTTGTGTTACTCATTGAATTGCTAATTGATTAAAAAAAAAAGTGATCCAGATTAAATGGCTAGCTGACCCAGTATAGCGAATGTAGTGCAATACAATATTATCTGGCCCATGAACAAAGTGCTGGCATGAATATTTCCATCTTCTAATGATGAAAAAACAACTAGAACCTTCTCCATACTCCAACAACAATGTAAGCATGAAGAAAACATCAAAAAGTAAGAACTATGAATGTTCAAAACAAAAACAGAAAGCTACCCACTGGGTAGTGCAATAGGAGCACATGCTGGCAAAAGGAGTTTCCACTTCTGGAGCGAGAAAACATAACCCCTCCATATCCCACCCCCACCCCATAACGTTATTACCTGCCTGTTATCTGCATCTCTTTGTGTTTCGAACTTGTGCTCAGTGCTGTTTTGGTTCACAGTCAGTGTAGCTGGGAAGCACATTTTAAAGCGGATGACCTTTTTTATTTAATTTTTTTTTTTTTTTACCAAATTCTGAAAGTCCGCCATCTCTCTCAAACCGAAGCAGATAAGTCCTGATATATGAAGAGCCACTTGTCCTTCATATTCCAGATTAGGCATCGCCCTCATTGCTGCTACTATCCTCAGTTTATCCTCGGAGTTGTGAAGTTCGATAATCACCAGACGGGGACGTCCACTCCGGTGAGCCCGGTCAATTTTAATACAGTTTAACACCAGGGCTTGCTTCTAGGCCAAGCACAGTGGGCAGCCAAGTCTCAAAAGAAATGGACAGGGCATTTTCCTTCCATGCCTTCTTTAATATTGAGAACACTGATGTTATCCCACCTGCTCCGAGTCTCCAAATCATCCATGTTAGCAGCCATTATCTTTATTTTCTTCTCTGCTTTGGCAAGTCTCCCCTCCAGGCCAGTCACCACGTCCTCAACATCCGAGACACTCTGTTCTGCCTCGGTAATGCATTTCGACTGGCTTTCCAGTGTCGTGGATATTTTTTCCAAAGTCTCTGTGAACTTTCTCTTCAATTATGTCACTAAAATTTTGAGTCATCTCGCAAATCAGAGTCGCGGTGTTCCCCACCAGACAGGCCCCACCTCTTGTTGAGGGTGAAGCTGCAGTTTGGCTAGTATTAGCAGTTGTCATTCTTCGTGAGTTAATTTTCATCTGTTTCAACAATCGCTTGTTGTCGGAAGGGCACCTTTTCTTCTCGCCGTAGATTCTTACGCAACTTAATATAATAAGCCCAAATGATAATAACTTACATTAAATATGATTAAAGATGAGTGGGAGCTTTGTGCAAGCACGTCTTCTAGCCAGCCATCGTCACGTGGCTCCCCCCTGCCCCACACATGCTCAAGCTAGTTGTTTGGTTTTTATTATTATTATTATTATTATTATTAATATTATTATTATTAATCACCATCAATATCAAAAAGATAACCTGTGTACACAGGATAAATAACTTCTGAATACAAGTTAGTCTACTATTTTCTGCGTACAAGATGATAAGTTCATCTTCTGGGACTTTTTTTTTTTGCATTTTTGTATGTACCATGGAAAATGTTTTATGCCTTGCATTTCCTAATAATAACAGCAAATGTGCCAACCTGGGCTCTTTGATAGCTAAATATAAATATGATAGAATTATTATTATATAATAACCAAATTAGTATTTACTAAAGAGTGGTTTTGGGTCCTTATTGTACTTTGTATTCACATTCAATTCCAGCCTCTCTCAAGGCTTATTTGAGTCAATATTGGTGAACCTGCACATGAGCAACGTCCAAGATGATTGGCGAAAAGGCAGCACTGGGTATAATTGGCTCCTTCATGTGAAGACCCTCAAGAAGCAGCTCAAATGGCCCTTTTCCACTGTATGTACTGGCTCGACACGCCTCGCTTTTGGTATCAGTAGTTTGCTTTCCACTACAGCTGGTCATCATAGTGACGCTGCATGAAATTGCTATGTCGTCATCTTCAACACGACACAGACAGGAACATTTATTATTATCATCATCATCATCATCATCAATACTACTACTCACATGCAGGTTTGTGTGTGCACGTGAAACAGTGTTATATCAAGTTGAAGTTTTTTTTTTTTTTAAATTTAATAATTTAAAAGGCATTGAAAAGCGCCGTCCAAATTGTCAGGACATAATGGTATCGGCATAAAAAGTGCCATCAGTTTAAATGCGGCAAAAAGTGTCACGCTATTTATACTGAAATGGTGCAGTGCATTTCACATCACCACACAGGGCTTTCTGTAGGGAGAATGCGAGTTTTGCTGCAGGTAACTCATTTAAAATTAGACACACTCTACTGATAGGAGTTATGAGTAATGTAATATATAATGTTATGGGTTGACCAAGGTTTTGTAATAAATCAAAGATCACAGCATGGTATTGCTCAGACCAAAACAGGATCTTCTTACTAAAAGTTAGGGTCTCATGTGGCTTGCTTTAATATGCTTACTGACTACAGAGCTCAGAGGCAGCATGCACATACATGCATTAGTTTTACCAACAGCAAGTTGGGCAAAATATTAGTACAGGCTGGCTAATTTAAATGAGTTATTACAGCACAACTCTCCCTAAATAAAATATGCCAAGCAGGAACACGAACCTGCTTTCTTCAATTGAAAGCCCTGTACCTTCCCTGGTAATTCCATTACCAGTACGTTCTGAGAGTTTGGATGCTGCTTTTTACACTTTTTTTTGTTAACCACGCTAGAAATGTGATGAATTGTGGCAACTCCAGGTTGACATAACACCATTTCGTGTGCAAAAACACAAACAGGTGCGCAAGCGGTGAACACACAATCAGAAACAGATGGTCCCATCTCGCACAATGACGATGCAGTGATACAATTCTGGCAGACCAATCAGTAGTCCACAGTGTTTTCACATCACCTTTTGGTATCACCTCAGCTCACTTGGAACCTCAACAGAGGTGATATCAAAAATAGTACTGGGTACCATCCACAACATTAGTCTTATGAAAACCCAAAAAAGGTAAGTGGAGTCGAGTCTAGCTTAGCTGGTACCATGCAGTAGAAAAGGGTCATTAGTGACCTGTAGGGCATACCATCAGCCTCATGGCCATAGAGGAACGAATGATGGCTACAAGGTGTAGAATTGTGGATTTTGGGAGTGATGAAGCCACAGAGGACTTGAGCCAGTAGAGACTATAGCTGTCATTGAAGTGTCCAGCTGTAGTGGCAAGTCCAGTGGCAATTGTGCATACTACAACCTCTGCCAAGAGAGGAAAAACCTCAGCTGTGAAAAAACAGTGTGTACTGTCTTCACAGAAAGAAGTATGGCAAGACTATTTACAAATGCAGGCCTTGTAATTTGCCCCTGTATACACGTTAGTTTACAATATGGTGACCATGATCAAACAGTAAACAAAAACACATGAGGACTTGAGTGTCTACTGAACTTCAAAACATCATGCAATAATGGAAAATGGCGAGAAAACTCATTTGCGAATCCAAATGAATTAAATCAGAGAAGTTTACAAACCTTTCACGAAATGATCACTGCAAACTTGAGCGTTTTTCGACTCCGCTCCCTTCCATCGCAGCAAAAGGTTCGGGAAATAAATAATCTGTCGCTCTGGTGCAGGCCTCACGGCCCATCTGCATTTCTCTGCATCCTAATGAAGCAGTCATCATTGTTAGCGATGGATCAAATCAAATCAAGTTTATTTGTACAGCGCTTTTAACAATAAACATTGTCGCAAAGCAGCTTTACAGAATTTGAACGACTTAAAACATGAGCTAATTTTATCCCTAATCTATCCCTAATCTATGGATGGCCAACAAAGATGAACAAAGTAAACAATCCTGTTGCCATAGCCATACGATTCTTACAGTCTAAAAAGATCGCTTTTCTCAGTGAATAAAACCAAACAAAAGTCACATAAAGTGATCAGGTTTTTTTTTTTTTTTTTTACAGCCAAACGCTCATCATTCTGGCATCTTTAGGGTTGTTTACAACAAATTGGAAGCAATGTATCCACAAGTTTCACTAGCAAGGGTGTAGGTGACATCACAATTTGTACTCTGAGCACAATATTTGAACCTTAGAGAGTGTAAAGGCCTCTGCATGCTCTTGTGACAAGGCTTTCGCAGATAGCTTTTCGCAGACAGTTGTAATTTATCGTTTAGCGGGGAGTAATAGGCGTGCGCGATGTTATTCACTGCCACAACGCAAGGGGGAGCGAAGTCGCGAAATCGCTAGGAGTAGTTGGTGGGTGTGGTTAGTGGAGTGTTTATCCTCCGGTTACTTATAATGACTAGAACTGGAGTCGTATAGATGTACGTACTTCCTCACTTCCTCGATCAACCGCTCTTCGTGCTGCTCCATCTTCGCTCGTGTTTTTAAAAATGGCGGTCGTGAAAACAAAACAAACCAGGAAAGTAGGGAAGCGGAAGTGCGTGTACAGCGGATGTAGAGTGGACCAATCAGAGCCCTCTCGTCTGCAACGCTGTCTGCGAGGCTTCTGCGGTGGTCACAATTTTTGGGAGGTGCGCGCAGAGCGTCTGCGAAGGTGGGGGGGCTACGCAGACACTGTCTGCGAGGCTATCTGCGAGGACTGGGTTGTCAGCATAAATTGGCCTTAAGATGTCAGTGCCCAGGGACACTGTTTTTCTTTTAAAATAAAATCTGTACACAGTATACAGGTACAAATATGAACAAGTGAATATTCAAACTTTTATGGATATTATCTCTCAGTATAAAGGAGTTTATTCTGGGGTTTTGTTAGTCTTTAAAGCAACTGGATCCTAACAAATCCGCAGGCCCTGATAAGCTTGATCCTTTCTTTCTTAAGTCAGCTGTACACTTCATAGCAGAACCAATAATATATTTTTAATCTGACCTCATTGTCTCAAAATAATGAGATTCCTAATATATGAAAATCTACCTATATATTCCCTTTGCTAAAAGGAGGGGATCCCTCAGTAACTATAGACCGATTTCTAAACTGTGTGTAATTGAACAACTTTAAAAAAAAAAAAAATTGTATATACAAAGGGTATTCTATCATGATAATCTAGCTTTAGGAGAAAAAAACAGCACAATAACGGCAGATATTAAAAGTAGTGAATGACCATATTGAGGCACTGGATTGCAAAAAAAAAAAAGTGCACCTCTTTTTATTGATTTTTCCAAGGCTTTTGACACAGTTGGCCATGTTATATTTAAAGGTGAGAAAGCTATAAGTTGGTTTTCAAATTACTGATCAGCTAAAACCCAATGTGTTTATTTTGCTGGGTTTTTAAGTCATTTCTTCCTTTCTATATATATCAAAAGTTGTGCCTCAAGGTTCCACATTAGGACCACCACTAGTCTCATGTGATAATTTATCAAATGCTGCGCTCCATTTTTACACAGATGACACAGTTGTCTATTGCTCATCCCCTTCAGTTGTACAAACCCTTGAATTCCTGTAGTCTGCTTTTAATGTTGTTCAGTCCCATTTAATTCCACTTAAGTTGGTGTTAAATGCAGACAAAACCAAGTTTATGCTATTTTCAAATGGCATATACTCTTCCCAAGATCTCAACAACTCAAGGGATTGAAACTGAAATAGTTACAACATAAGTATTTGGGTAGTATTACTAAGCAAAATCTGTCATTTAAACCAAATATTGAAAACCTTGTCTCCAAGCTGAAACTTAAATTTCTTTTTTTTTTAGGGATAAAGCCTGTTTCTCCCACTAGGCAAGGAAACACTTGATTTTGGCTACTCCCCCCCCTTTCTTATATCACTGTATTATGGTGATCTGCTCTTTATGAATGCATCTGACCTGCACCTGATTAGACTGGATATTGTATATCATTGTGCCTTACATTTTGTTACAGGATGCAGAAACTGTGTACACCACTGCTCTCTGTATGCTGCAGCTAACTGGCCATCTCTGTATGTCCACAGACTCTCACACTGACCAGCTTTTATATATAAATTACTCTTTGGGCTGGTTCCTTCTTATCTGTATATGTGCATGTGTAAAAACTAAAATCAATACGGCCTGTGCTCTCATGATATCTTACAACTGTTTATTCCTAGCGTCAGAACTGAACTAGGTGAAAAAGCTTTCAAATACACTGCTCCTCTCTCCTGGAATAATTTACAGAAGGAACTGAAATTGACAGCGTTGGTCACTATGGGACAATTTAAGTCAGTTTTAAAGGATCTAGAAAATAGCACTATTGGTCAATGTGATTGCTCCTAAATGTGTTCTGGCATTGATTCAGAAGTTGCAAATGTTCTATCTGTGAGTTGCTATTGCACAGAAACCAGATATTTATAGTATGTTTATAATGGCTGTATGTGTGTGTTTGTATTGCTTGTATTTTACTGTTATAAACAATGATTGCCACTTTCTTGGTCAGGCTACTCTTAAGAGAGATTTTTTTTTAAATCCTTTTGTATACTCCTGACATTCTTACTTATAAACTGCTATAAATGAAATACATTCATATAATTTTAGATGTATCAAACTATTTCTTAGTTATCAGCCTTTAGTGTATGTTAGTTAATATTATTCAACTGTTTAAACATACATCATGATTTTATTTTTCTACCTATCCGAAATTATTGTAATTCTAATGATCGATTTACATGTTATTTGTTTGCTTTTATTTTTGTTTTATTTTGTTAAGGTGCACTTAATTTGGAGCCAAGCTCTATTGTGCTAACCCTTTCCATGTTAGTTTTATATACTGTATATGCTATGGATGTTATGTTAAAAAAAAAAAAACACTAAGTTTTTTACTTGGTTAAATAAAGGAGGATGATTACTGACGAGCACTTGGGGCATCTCCAAGAGCAGAAATGGAATTTATATTACAATTTACTTTAAAGATGTAAACATTTGTGTGGGGATATTTTTTTTTGCGTTGTAGGCCATAATTATCAAAATTAAAGTAGAAAAATGCTTGAAAAACATTTTAGTTTACATGTAATGAGTTCAGAATATTTATTGCATAGAAACTAGATATTACAGTATGTTTGTAATGGCTGTATGTGTTTGTACTGCTTGTATTTTACCATAACAACAAATGGTTGCTGCTTTCTTGGTCAGGTCACTCTTGAAAGAGGGATTTTAATCATCTTTTTCAACTATTGCCCCTAGTAGACCAAGTAAAAACAGAAATTCTCATGAACAACTGCAAATTCTTAAAGACCTGAGTGTCTATCACACTGGTCTACAGCCAAAATGCTTCCGAAATAAATATAGTCAAACTTTAATAATTCTGGGTCGCGGAGAACAAAAATGAAACTTAAAATTGTTAATTGGCTATAGTTTTCAAGATTGGCTCTAGGAATAACTCTATGATTGGGTTTGGATAGTACTTACTTTTTTGGCAAAACAATGAAGGATGCAATCTGAAACCGGCATTGCATCATACATGATATGTTATTCCTAGAAGTCCCCGATGATGTAATCATAAGTCAACTTACAATCACTCTGCTGAACAAATTGCCCAGCTCAAAAAATAAAAACCCCACAGTGCTATGCACTCAAGATTAAGTCTTTGATTTATCTGTTTAGACAAAGTCAGCAGGGATCCCTCATAATTATATGAACAATGCAGATAACTTCTGCTATGTTTGTGGTGAAGTGACTTTTGCATCACAAAAGTACAGTATAACTGCTGTAATCAAGAAAACCTACCACCTTTATATTTTGGTTACAAAATTGGAGATCAGGACAAGAGTTGGACCCCACACACATACTGTAACACCTGTGCAAAAATTCTTTGCCAGTGGTTGAACAGGAAAAGGAAATCCATGCCTTGTACAGGGCCAATGACTTGGAGAGAACCCACTGATCATATCAATAATTTTCCCCAGTTGGGAAAGGTTTGTCAAAGAAGAAAAAGTGGACTATAGAGTATCCAAACATTCCATTAGCTATACGCCCAGCACCCCAGAAAAGCATGCCTGTTCTTAATGCACCATAATCATTCTCACTTGAGTCAGAAAAAGAAGAAGTGTGTGAAACTTCTGGTTTCACTTCTGAACAATCAATGTCACATGATCCAGATGTTCTCCCATCCTCCTCCTCTGAACCACACCTGACAACACAATATGAACTGAATGACCTTGTCAGGGATTTGGAACTATCCAAGAGTAAGGCAGAGCTTCAGATTACAACAATGGAATCTCCTGGTAGGTGATGTTAGTGTTTTCAAGTTCTGCGACTGTCAAAATGATCTTGTCCCATTCTCCTCATGGAAGGTGATCCATGGAAGCTTGACAAGAGATGCTCCGTTTCATGAATACAAGAGACAAGCTGCCAAAAAGCTCTGGAGTAGACACTGAATAAGGACTAAACCTATTCAGTACTTATACATAATTTTTTTTTTGCCATTTGGTTCATAATACATTTTTATATAAACTTTTTGCTGATTTTCTAGTGTTACATAAAGAGAACAGGTGAAATATGTAAACCAACCAGAAAACACATGAGATCTAGGTTTACAATTTATACTTAAAAGGTTACTATCTACACAATGTACATAAGTATAAAATGTAAAATCTTAAATATCTTGGAGGCTGTAGCCAATCAGCTGTTTTGTCATATTTGAATTCAATACACCAAATTTCATAACAAACAGCCAATTATTTCATCTCTGAAGCAGACAACTTCTGAAAAATTGTTGACCAGTGTCATATGAGCCATTAAATCACTACTGTGGAGTGTGATATGACAAATAAATTCAATGTTGATTTAGCTTATGTTTTCATCCCTGAATAACAGCACGTCAGTGGACAAAGGTTTGGCTGCGAGTTGTGGTTCTCTCTATATGCAAATCACATGCAAAAGATGTT
Organism: Neoarius graeffei; assembly: GCF_027579695.1. Taxonomy (NCBI): domain Eukaryota; kingdom Metazoa; phylum Chordata; class Actinopteri; order Siluriformes; family Ariidae; genus Neoarius; species Neoarius graeffei. The sequence continues at coordinate 30,588,336 of NC_083596.1, forward strand.
ATTCAAGTCTTGACTTCTTTATTTTTGCTCAACCCCATGACATGCTATTTCATAAAAAAGTTTATCTTCCATGACAAGCTAATAATAATTCCTACCAATACTGCTGACACATTGTATACTAGTGCATCTCAAACAATTAGAAAATTGTGGAAAAAGTTTGATATTTTCCATCAGTTACTTAAAGTGAAAATGTAATATATTCTAAACTCATTACATGTAAACTAAAAATGTTTCAAGCATTTTTATATTTTAATTTTAATAATTATGGTCTATAGCGGGCGGCACGGTGGTGTAGTGCTGTCGCCTCACAGCAAGAGGGTCCGGGTTCGAGCCCCGTGGCCGACGAGGGCTTTTCTGTGTGGAGTTTGCATGTTCTCCCCATGTCCGCGTGGGTTTCCTCCGGGTGCTCCGGTTTCCCCCACAGTCCAAAGACATGCAGGTTAGGTTAACTGGTGACTCTAAATTGACCATAGGTGTGAATGAGAGTGTGAATGGTTGTCTGTGTCTATGTGTCAGCCCTGTGATGACCTGGCGACTTGTCCAGGGTGTACCCCACCTTTCGCCCGTAGTCAGCTGGGATAGGCTCCAGCTTGCCTGCGACCCTGTAGAACAGGATAAAGCGGCTACAGATAATGAGATGAGACGAGATGGTCTATAGCGCAACTCATTAAATAAAACACCTCAAAATATGAGAATATTTCATTTAGAGTTTGAGTAAAACAGTATAAATAATGTGCATCTCTCGGTCTAGTTCAGTACATGCAACCACAATCTTGGCGAAGACTGCTGACTTGACAGTTGCCCAGAAGACGATCATCGACAGCCTTCACAAGGAGGTCATTGCTGAAAAGGCTGGCTGGAAAAGGTGCACAAGTAACAGGGATGACCGCAGACTTGAGAGGATTATTAAGTCGATTCAAGAACTTAGGAGAGCTTCACAAGGAGTGAACTGAAGCTGGTATCAGTGCATCAAGAGGCACCATGCACAGATGTCTTCAGGAAAGGCACTACAACTGTCACATTCCTAATATCAAGCCACTCCTGAACCAAACACATCATCAGAAGTGTCTTACCTGAGCTAAGGAGAGAAAGAACTGGACTATTGCTCAAAATGGTCCAAAGTCCTTTTTTCAGATGAAAGTAAATTTTGCATTTCATTTGGAAATCAAGGTCCTAGAGTCTGGAGGAAGAGTGGGGAGGCACAGAATCCAAGGTGTTAGAAGCCCACTGTGAAGTTTCTGCAGTCTGTGATGATTTGGGGTACCATGTCATTTGCTGGTGCTGGTCCACTGTTTATCAAGCTCACGTCAACGCAACAGTCTACCAGGAAATTTTAGAGCACTTCCATCTGCTCACAAGCTTTATGGAGATGCCAATTTCCTTTTCCAGCAGGACTTAGCACCTGCCCACATTGCCAAAACTACTACCAGATGGTTTGCTGACCATGATATTACTGTGCTTGATTGACCAGCCAACTCGCCTGACCTGAACCCCATAGAGAATCTATGGGGTACTGTCAACAGGAAGATGAGAAACACCCGACCCAAAAATACAGACGGTCTGAAGGCCACTATCAAAGCAACCTGGGCTTCAAAAGCACCTCAGCAGTACCACAGGCTGATCGCCACCATGCCACAGGACAGTGATGCAGTAATTCATAGTAAAGGAGCCCCAACAAAGTACTGAGTGTATAAATTAACATACTTTTCAGAAGTTGGATATTTCTGTATTGTAAAGCCTGATTGGTTTTCAATTGATCAATTGATCTGATCTTAGGAAATATTCTAATAATTTGAGATACTGGATTTCTGATTTTCATAAGCTAAAAGCCATAATCATTAAAATTAAAACAAGAAAAGGCTTGAAATATTTTGCTTTGTGTGTAATGAATAAGTTTACCTTTTTGAATTACACTATGAAAAAAATAACTTGATATTCTAATTGTTTGAAATGCATTGGTATCTGCTTGCACAATTATGTGGCCTACTTTACCCCACCTTTGGCTCAAGCTTAGATAACCCTCTGTGTATTCATAAGTTTTGTTACTGTGCACTTTCCATAAAAGAGCTTTGAGCTTTAAGCACATGGGCAATGGAAGGTTAACTAGATATTGTACTTTTAATTTATTTAAATTTACTTTTAATTTATAAAATAAGACCCTACATTGTGCATTATATTTCATTCAACTAATTATAGCTATTTTAGAATATTTTACTGTTATGAACCTGATGATTTTGATATGACAATCAGTTATCCTGTAGAGTTTTATCTTCCTTTTCAGTACTTACTTTAGTTTTGGTTCACGACCCTCACTGGTGTACTGCCAGCAAATAAGGCCAATAAGATCATGAACTCGAGCATTTGCCATTGTCACCACCATCATAGGATGCAACTTCTCCTGGGTAGACTGCATTGAGAGGTAGACGTCTATTTTCTTGGTTGCAGTTGTACCTACATGGCCCTATACAGGAAAAGGCACAATAATTAAAAAAATAATAATAATGACCGTTACTATACACAAAGTCATACCGAATTCCAGTTAAGCAAAAAAAAAAAAAGAAAGAAAATTTGATCACAGATGTGCAAGATTTTAAAACCATGCAGTGCTGAAGTCAGACAGAAATTTATTTCTGCATATTTTTTCCTTTTCTCGTTTACAGCCCAAGTTTCCAAAAAAGTTGGGACACTGTGTAAAATATAAAACATATACATTTTTTTTGTTGTTTGAAAATATGCACACATTTTGAATCTGATGCCAGCAATACATTTCAAAAAAGTTGGAACAGGGGCACGTTTACCACCGTGTTACATAACCTTTTCTTTTAAAAACACGACACTGTAAATGTTTGGAACACAAGTCGCTCCAAAACCTGTATATATTGTTTAGCATTAATTGTGCCTCCCAGGTACCCATGCCATGAAGATCATAGTATTGCTTTTCGGCTTTATCCCTTGTGCACAGAGATTTCTCCGGATTCTCTGAATCATATGTACTGTAGATGATATGATCCCCAAAATCTTTACAGTTGTATGTTGAGGAATGTTGTTCTTAAATTGTTGCACTATGTGTCACAGTCTTTCACAGAGCGTTGAACCCCTCCAATCATCTTTACTTCTCTGGGTTGCTATTTTTTATACACTGATTATGTTACTGACCTATTGCCAATTAAGCGAATTGGTTGTGAGCTGTTCCACCAGGTGGGTTTTATTTTTTGTTTTTTTAAATAAACAACCTTTCCAGTCTTTTTCTGCCCTTGTCCCAACATTTTTTTAAATCTGTTGCTGGCATTAAATTCCAAGTGAGCATACATTTTTCAAAAAACACCACAATTTTTCAGTTTTTGAAATTGATATGTTGTCATTGTACTATTTTCAATGAAATCCAGGGTTTTCATGGTTTGCAAAATCATTGCATTTTTTTATTTACATTTTACACAGCATCCTAACTTTTTGGAAACAGGGTTATACATATAATGCTGCAAACAATATATTAGCATTTCTGTAATATAAGAAAAATAATTCAGTTCAAATCCAGATTGATGTGCCAAGTCTCTCATTGCCTACACAAGCTTAGCATCAATAAAACAATGGGGGGCAGGCAATTTTGGGTACATCCTATCCTGAGAAGTGGGTGAGGACACAGGGAGGTTCACTGCTTGGTTCAGGAGTTGCTGAGACTGATAACAAGCTTCACCCCACCGCAAAGTAGACTATAAACCATGCACTGTACACCTACCATTTTCATTGCTGAGCCCCTGTCCTATTTCCCCCCCCAGACATTACCAATAAATTCATAATTATCATTTTTGTTGCCCTTGTCAAACAGCCCTGAATTTTCAGACACAAAATGAATGAGCAGCAGTGTGATGGCGTTTCCACAACCTATGCCTTGATTGGTTAAATGCATTCATTCAATATTAGAAAAATCAAACCTGTTGCAAAAAAAAAAAAAAAAAATATATATATATATATATATATATATATATATATATATATATACACACACACACACATTATTTATATATATATATATATATATATATATATATACACACACACACACACACACACACACACACACACATATATATAAAAAATGTGTGTGTATATATATATATATATATATATATATATATATATATATATATATATATATATATATATACACACACACACACACACACACACATATATACACATACATACATACATACATACATACACACACACACACATAAAGTAGAATAAAAAGTCTCTGTCAGCCAACAACCAGTCTGTCCAAAAGGATCCAGAGGATACCACAGGTCCCAGCAGTGTAGATATAAATAATGTAGAATAGAAACATTTCACTCTAACACCCAACTTTTGAACATCATTAAACATTACACTGTTGGGACTCGTGGTAGACAGACTGGTTGTTGGCTGACAGAGACTTTTTACTCTACTTTATACATAATTAATCCACTCATCGTCGCCGTGGAATCGCTATCGATCCAACCATGTCGTCAAATTATCCACTTTTTAGAAAGCTAGAAAATATGTGGGCTAAACTTGCTAGACATCAACACCATCTACGGTTCTTGCAAGACTGTATTTCTAGGAACATTGTTCCTTCAGGACTTTTAATGCGCTGCAACCTTAATTTGATTTGCCACGATGAGCGCTTAAAGCAATTTTGTGAACAGCAGATTTTTCAGTCATCCAGCATTATTCTCCGTGAGGTTTGGGGCGCGGTCAAGATAGAAGTTTCAAGACTACAGAGCCTACTGCAAGACACGCGAAAAGAAGCTTTTCAGAGCATCGACCACAACACAGCACTCAGTATTTGGCATGGGATTCGTATCGAGATTCAGAAGTTACAGGAAGATCTGAGGAATAAGGAGAAAACCAAATTGGCTAAAGCTATTTCATTTAAACATACAACTCCAGTTTTGGATGAGGGTGGAAGGTTATGTGGAACTGGCTGTGGAACGAAGAGAAAGGCTGAGACCAAGGAAAAGGCATAGATCAAAGAAGCGAGCAGGGGGGGTTCTATTATGCAGACTCAGCACAGGAGAGGAGCACTACTCTCGAGTCAGGGTCGGAAGACAAATTGGATTTGGAAGCAATTAACTTGAGTGAGAAGCCGCTGACAGAAGAACAAGCGAAGTTGTTACGAAAGGGTCCAGCATTCTGCCTTACTCCGAAGGATGTTAACTGGCTCAAGGTCCAGGAGGACTGGGACAACTTTGAAAGGAGGATGAGGTTGAAAGTGTTCTTCCACAATAAAGAAAAGGAAAGTGCAGACCCTGAGGATGTTCACACTAAGGAGTTCCCAGTTCCCAAGAAGAGCATGTGGAATCCACCTACCTCCAGTCATCCTGAGCTGGAACTCTTCCTCGCTAAAGTCAAGGAAGGTATATTTAATCCTAAGAACTTTAGAAAGCCTAAGGACAATCTGTCTAAGGGAGAGCGATTAGCGCTAAAGGAACTCAAATTGGATAACCATAGAATTATTCGGATACAAGATAAAGGTTCTAGGTTCGTAATGCTTAATAAGTCTGAATATTCTAGTAAGATGCTGGGACAATTACAGAATCCCCTTCATTATAAGGAGCTTAATTCCAATCCTACGGATCTACATTTAAGGAAGGTTAAAGAATGGGGGAGAAATGGCTCGGTGAAGGCCAGATCAGTCTTGATATAGTTCAGTGGGTTATAGACATCAAGGCCAAACTAGGTGTGGCCTTCGGTAATGTTAAAACCCATAAACCGGATAACCCACTACGTCTTATTACTTCATGCTGTGGCACGGCAATAGCGAGACTATCTTCCTTTACCAAGTTCCATTTGAAGCCTCTTGCCCGAGGGCTACCATCATTTAAGGATACTACTGATTTGCTTAACAAAATTGAAAATATCAATAAGGTGGGTCCTTTTCCCTCAGACACCCTACTAGTATCATGGGATGTAATTTCTATGTTCCCCAATATAGACAATACATTAGGTTTAACTGCGGTTAAGAAAGCCCTCGATTCTAGAACAGTCCTGCAGCCCTCTACAGAATGCCTCTTGGAAGCAGTAGAAATTTGCCTTTTACGCAATAACTCACAATTTGGCCAGTTTAATTTTTTGCAATGCATGGGTACTGCTATGGGCCCCAAGAACGCCTGCAACCCCGATTCCAAAAAAGTTGGGACAAAGTACAAATTGCAAATAAAAACGGAATGCAATGATGTGGAAGTTTCAAAATTCCATATTTTATTCAGAATAGAACATAGATGACATATCAAATGTTTAAACTGAGAAAATGTATCATTTAAAGAGAAAAATTTGGTGATTTTAAATTTCATGACAACACCACATCTCAAAAAAGTTGGGACAAGGCCATGTTTACCACTGTGAGACATCCCCTTTTCTCTTTACAGCAGTCTGTAAACGTCTGGGGACTGAGGAGACAAGTTGCTCAAGTTTAGGGATAGGAATGTTAACCCATTCTTGTCTAATGTAGGATTCTAGTTGCTCAACTGTCTTAGGTCTTTTTTGTCATGTCTTCCGTTTTATGATGCGCTAAATGTTTTCTATGGGTGAAAGATCTGGACTGCAGACTGGCCAGTTCAGTACCCGGACCCTCCTTCTACACAGCCATGATGCTGTAATTGATGCAGTATGTGGTTTGGCATTGTCATGTTGGAAGATGCAAGGTCTTCCCTGAAAGAGACGTCGTCTGGATGGGAGCATATGTTGCTCTAGAACCTGGATATACCTTTCAGCATTGATGGTGTCTTTCCAGATGTGTAAGCTGCCCATGCCACATGCACTAATGCAACCCCATACCATCAGAGATGCAGGCTTCTGAACTGTGCTGATAACAACTTGGGTCCTCCTTCTCCTCTTTAGTCCGAATGACACGGCATCCCTTATTTCCATAAAGAACTTCAAATTTTGATTCATCTGACCACAGAACAGTTTTCCACTTTGCCACAGTCCATTTTAAATGAGCCTTGGCCCAGAGAAGACGTCTGCGCTTCTGGATCATGTTTAGATACGGCTTCTTCTTTGAACTATAGAGTTTTAGCTGCCAACGGCGGATGGCACGGTGAATTGTGTTCACAGATAATGTTCTCTGGAAATATTCCTGAGCCCATTTTGTGATTTCCAATACAAAAGCATGCCTGTATGTGATGCAGTGATGTCTAAGGGCCCCAAGATCACGGGCACCCAGTAGTGATCCTCTTCCCATCTTTACTTCTGAGAGCCGCTGCCACTCCAAGATGCTTTTTTTATACCCAGTCATGTTAATGACCTATTGCCAATTGACCTAATGAGTTGCAATTTGGTCCTCCAGCTGTTCCTTTTTTGTACCTTTAACTTTTCCAGCCTCTTATTGCCCCTGTCCCAACTTTTTTGAGATGTGTTGCTGTCATGAAATTTCAAATGAGCCAATATTTGGCATGACATTTCAAGATGTCTCACTTTCGACATTTGATATGTTGTCTATGTTCTACTGTGAATACAATATCAGTTTTTGAGATTTGCAAATTAATGCATTCCGTTTTTATTTACAATTTGTACTTTGTCCCAACTTTTTTGGAATCGGGGTTGTAGCTATGGGTGAGATCGATAACCTAGCTAAAAATGGTTATGCGATCAAACCCTTGCTTTGGCTGCGCTAAAGAGATGACATAGTCAACATCTGGGTGCACGGTCAGGATAAATTACATGAATTTATGGAATATGTTAACGGGTTGTACCCTACCATCAAATTCGAATTGTTTTTTTCTGAGCAAAAGCTCAATGTATTAGACCTGACCCTGCACCTAGTTGATGGTTTCGTTCAGACAGATGTCTATTCGAAACCTACCAATAGTCACCTCTATCTTCCCCCCACTAGTCGTCACCCTGAGCATTGCAAGCGCGCCATCCCCTATAGCGTTGCGTTGCTGTTGGGAGTCTCAAATGCAACTGTTCTAATGAGGGCTTTCTTAATCACAGAAATTCGGAATACAAGTAGTATTTAGTAGATCAAGGCTATGACCCTAACCTGGTCTCTGGTAAATTTGGTCAAGTAGCTTCTCTCCTTAGGAGTGAGTTACTTATATATATATATATATATATATATATATATATATATATATATATATATATATATAAAATGTAGAATAGAAACATTTCACTCTGACACCCAACTTTTGAACATTATTAAAAATGTATTCTCGACAAACGTTTCGGCCTTCTAAAAAAACTACATAGTGCTATGGGCGTGGTCTTATATATACAAAATTGTGAATTCTATACACTTCAAAATAAAAGACAAAGACAAAAATAAACTATTAATTACAAATTTAATAATTAAATATTATTAAAAAGAATGTGATCACATTCTTTTCAATAATATTTAATTATTAAATTTGTAATTAATCGTTTATTTGTCTTTGTCTTTTATTTTGAAGTGTATAGAATTCACAATTTTGTATATATAAGACCACGCCCATAGCACTATGTAGTTTTTTTAGAAGGCCGAAACGTTTGTCGAGAATACATTTTTAATAATGTTCAAAAGTTGGGTGTCAGAGTGAAATGTTTCTATTCTACATTTTATATATATATATATATATATATATATATATATATATATACACATACATATATATATACACACACACACACACACATATATATATATATATATATTAGTGCTGTCAAGCGATTAAAATATTTAATCACGATTAATGTCGCGACTGTCATAGTTAACTCACGATTAATCGCAATTTAATCGCACATTTTTGTCACATGAAAAACCATTGTAATTCTCCTATCAGCATAAAAAAGTGAATGGGCTTGCTTTGTACCAATGTTTTTTTTTTTAATTGCAGAGCATAACACGTCTTGTCACAGCCACTGCAAAGTCGGGCTGGAGCCGCCGATGGGAAAACGAAACCTAAGCCGAGCACTGTGGCTCTTCGTCCCGAGGCGCGGGGCTAGCGTGCCCTGCCCGCGCTGGTTCTTTGGGGGGAGGGCAGAGGACTCTGGCTGTGCGTGGCGTGGCATTACAGTCTAGCTGCTATCGTTTTTCTAAGCAAAGTCTCTGTTCCAAGTTCCTGGCAGTTTCAAAAGCTTATGAAAAACCTACATCATGTCACAGAGCGTTAATCTCGCGATAAAAAAATTATCGCCGTTAAAATTGAGTCAAGTTAACGCGATAGTAATGCGACATTTTTGACAGCACTAATATATATACATACACACACACACACACATATATATATATATATATATATATATATACATACACACACACACACACAAAATATATATATATATATATATATATATATATATATATATATATATATATATATACACACACACACACACAAAATATATTATATATATATATATATATATATATATATATATATATATATATACACACACACACACACGACGCTTTTTCACACATCAACATTCATCTTTGAATGTCTTAATTTACCGGACAGTCATTCAGGAAAAAAAGATATATATTGTCAATGAAAAAGGCAAAATGACAGCACTGCATGTGTAAAGACCTTAAAGGGTACCGGTACAGCATTTAAACATGATCGATAGTACAAGCCCTAATTATAATAATGCACACAAGTGCAGCCACCTAATTAGTTATCACAAGCTTAAGGGCCCGTTTACACGAGGACGCTGTCGGGTAAAAACGACTAAATATTTTATCAGAAGTGCCTTTCGTTTACACGGGGACGGCGTTTCCGAGGCTGAAAAACGGATAAAATTGAAAACGCCTTCCAAAGTGGATAAGTTAAAAACGGCCCCCGTTGCATATCCGTCTAAACTACCCAATACGCGAAACTCTGCTCGGATCTGCTCACGTCGGGTACGCGTTTACGTCATACATATGTCATATACTGCACATGCCAGCCCGGGAAGTAAGAAAGTAAGTAAAAAAGTAAGAGCATGTCTGATTACATCGATCCAACGGACCTTCAAGCTGCTCTGTGTTTTAATGCAGTAGATGTGTTTTCCTGCTCACCCGCCCGGCTGGAGCTCCTCAGTTTGGTGTCACCAAGTTACACACACACGCACGCGCGCGCCGCCTATTCAAGCCGCTCGTGAAACCATAAACCTGAGACTGAAAACAAAACTTGCAGCCGAACAGGTTTATTTTGCTGAGATGGACACTGCCTTTTCTCTTCTTCACCGAAACAAGAGTGAGTGTTACTTAATAAAGGCAGATTAAAAGAGTTTCGGTTTGCTCCTGCTCCTCCCTCGAGCACTACAGTACCTCAGCAGGACCAGTGTTCTGTAAAGTTATCCTAGCAAGTTCTCATACAGACCGTTTTATTATTTAAAACAAGTCATTACAAATTATTTGACTCGGCCAAAGACTCGACCAATACGCACAAAACATAAAAATCGGCAAATGCGTGAAATTCTCACCGATTTTCTATCAGCCCAGCTGATCGGTGGGACAAAACTACTGTTAAATTTTCCTACCCTCCTGGATTTCGCGCATGTGTAGTAGGCTTGGTAGGATAACTTGACAGAACAGCGGCGCAGATGTGCAGATCAGACAAGACGGAAGATGTTGCACATGCGTGCAGACATAGCGGAGACATTTATGCGTCACCGTATAGACGCAGATTTCCTCCTTGAAAACGGTCGTGTAGACGCGGAAAAAAGTGAGAACGAAAACGGACTTTTGCGTTTTTGTTTTATACCGTCCCCGTGTAAAGTGGGCCTGAGAAATGGTCCTATAAACAACTTTACCAATATAAAAGATTACTAAAAGTCCAAAAGCACATCAAATTTTATTGCACATGGGCAACCAATATGGCGTCCAGAATGTGACGTCAAGTTGATTTGCATAGCCCTTTTTACAACACAAGCAGCTTTACAGAAAATTTAAGACTTTAAACACGAGCTAATTTTATCCCCAACTTATTCCCAATGAGCAAGCCTGTGGCAACAGTGGCAAGGAAAATCTCCCTCAGACAACATGAGGAAGAAACCTTGAGAGGAACCAGACTCAAAAGGGACCCCATCCTCATTTGGGTGATAACAGACAGCATGATTATAAATAACTCGCTACTATAAATGTGTTAAGTTATAGTCAGTCACAAGACAGTTACACAGTCACAAAGTATAACTGTGAAACAAGGAAAATCATTATAGTTTTAAAATGAAGTCTGTTTTGTTGAAGTTACAAACTTTTCACTGATGGAAACTTCAGTGCCAAACTGTTCATGACAACTACAGTCCTAAAAAGTTAGCAAGTCAACTGTAGTCCTCAGACATAACTGCATTACTGTAAGTGTCCAAAGCCATCGTCCAAGTGTGACTTTCGACTGTCCATATGGGGCTATCCTCCACAGGAGTGATAAGATGAGACTCCAGCCAGACGTAGGGCATCAGGATGGATCAGGCGAGTCCAAGGAGCAGAAGAGGTCAGCATCACTGGTGTCTCAGGATCGACATGCAACTCAGAGAGGGACAGAGGGAAGAGACATGGGGGAAGGGGGGACAGGTTGTTAGGTATCCCCAATGTCACCTAAAGGATAAGAACAGGATATATTTTTCACTGAGTGCAAGCTCCGGCAAGACTAACTATGGACCTCACAGCTGGACCTCACAACTGCCTTTGACACCGTACATCATGAGATACTCAAGTCCTCAAAAAAAATCTCCCAGCCTTAGTTGCCCAATGGGCAAGCAGCACCCAAAACATACTTGCTCAAAAAACAATTCCACTTGCCCAGAGCTTTATTTTATTTTGGAGAAGACAGAAATGCAGTTGATTTTTTTTTATATAGGTGAAGCAGCATAATTATCATAAACCCACAAAACCATAACACCAATATATGCGCACACATTCAGAAAAAAAAAGTCCTAGTAGTATAGAGTATAATAATAATGCTGTAGCTTTGTTTGTTATCAAAGGAACACAGTCCTGTGCAAAATTTCACCATGGAACCAGAATGCATAAATGAACCTACAGTTCGAGAGAGTTCTACACAAACACACTGAACTTTACAACAGCTGTACGTATGTGAAATGGAAATAAATTGACTAAGGCAAGAAAAAACTATTTTGGATAAAATTGTTATTGCCCGTTACACACTTATTAACCTGTGTGACTC
>NC_083596.1:30607960-30627960 GCF_027579695.1 Neoarius graeffei
TGCACTCAGGAGTGAAATGTTTTCTATGGGTGAAAGATCTGGACTGCAGGCTGGCCAGTTCAGTACCCGGACCCTTCTTCTACGCAGCCATGATGCTGTAATTGATGCAGTATGTGGTTTGGCATTGTCATGTTGGAAAATGCAAGGTCTTCCCTGAAAGAAACCTTGTCTGGATGGGAGCATATGTTGCTCTAGAACCTGGATATACCTTTCAGCATTGATGGTGTCTTTCCAGATGTGTAAGCTGCCCATGCCACACGCACTAATGCAACCCCATACCATCAGAGATGCAGGCTTCTGAACGGAGCGCTGATAACAACTTGGGTCCTCCTTCTCCTCTTTAGTCCGAATGACACGGCGTCCCTGATTTCCATAAAGAACTTCAAATTTTGATTCGTTTGACCACAGAACAGTTTTCCACTTTGCCACAGTCCATTTTAAATGAGCCTTGGCCCAGAGAAGACGTCTGCGCTTCTGGATCATGTTTAGATATGGCTTCTTCTTTGAACTATAGAGTTTTAGCTGGCAATGGCGGATGGCACAGTGAATTGTGTTCACAGATCATGTTCTCTGGAAATATTCCTGAGCCCATTTTGTGATTTCCAATACAGAAGCATGCCTGTATGTGATGCAGTGCCGTCTAAGGGCCCAAAGATCACGGACCCTTACGCACAGAGATTCTTCCAGATTCTCTGAATCTTTTGATGATATTATGCACTGTAGATGATGATATGTTCAAACTCTTTGCAATTTTACACTGTCGAACTCCTTTCTGATATTGCTCCACTATTTGTCGGCGCAGAATTAGGGGGATTGGTGATCCTCTTCCCAGCTTTACTTCTGAGAGCCACTGCCACTCCAAGATGCTCTTTTTATACCCAGTCATGTTAATGACCTATTGCCAATTGACCTAATGAGTTGCAGTTTGGTCCTTCAGCTGTTCCTTTTTTGTACCTTTAACTTTTCCAGCCTCTTATTGCCCCTGTCCCAACTTTGAGATGTGTTGCTGTCATGAAATTTTAAATGAGCCAATATTTGGCATGAAATTTCAAAATGTCTCACTTTCGACATTTGATATGTTGTTTATGTTCTATTGTGAATACAATATCAGTTTTTGAGATTTGTAAATTATTGCATTCCGTTTTTATTTACAATTTGTACTTTGTCCCAACTTTTTTGGAATCGGCGTTGTACTTCTGTCTTGTCAGAGTTAAGCAGAATGAAGTTAATTAGCATCTCGTGTCTAATGTCCTTTACACATTCCCACGTTTTATTAAGCTGGTGTCTCTCATCTGGCTTTGCAGAAACGTACAACTGTGTGTCATCAGCATAACAGTGGAAACTAATACCATGCTTACAAATATCATCACCCAGAGGTAACATGTATAAAGAAAAAAAGCAGTGGGCCTAAGACAGAACACTAAACTTTACCTCAGTATGTCTAGAAAAATCACCATTTACATCAACAAATTGACAGCAATCAGGTAAATAAGACCTGAGCCAGGAGAGGGCCATTCCCTTAACTCCCACAACATTTTCTAGTCTATCCAGGAGAATGGAACGATCAGTGGTGTCAAAGGCTGCACTAAAGTTAAGCAGCACAAGCAAGGGGAGACAGCCCTGATCAGAGGCTGACAGTAAATCGTTTACTACTTTAACCAGTGCTCTGTCTGTGCTATGATGAGGTCTAAATCCTGACTGATACATTTCATGAATGTTATTACTATGTAGATATGAGCATAACTGCTGTGCCACAGCTTTTTCTAGGATCTTTTTCTAGGGGAGGTTTGATATTTTCCTATAATTGGACAGCTAACAGAGGTCGAGGTCAGGTTTTTTTAATCAGGGGTTTGATAACTGCTAGTTTAAAGGATTTGGGTATGTAGCCAATTCTAAGGGAAGAATTTACTATTTTTAGAAGCGGTTCAATTGCTTCTGGTATTCTCTGTTTGAAGAGGGGTGTAGGGATCTAGTACACAAGTTGAAGATTTTGATGTAGAGATGAATGAAATTAATTTGATTTCTCTAAGGGGAGTAAAACATTCTAATTGCTGATCTGATAGTTATATTGTTAACTACAGGGTTACTTAAACTGTTTGGTCTTAAAGTAGTAGTGTTAATTTTTTGTAGGATATTTTCAATTTTGTAATTGAAAAAATTCCTGAAGTCATTGCTACTACATATTGCAGGTGTGCATGTGTTGATATTGGTCTTTTTTCCTCTGTAATTTTGCTACAGGAATCTAGGATTATTTTTGTTAGCTTCTATTCGGGTGGAGAGATATGTTGATCTAGCAGCAATAAGAGCTTTTCTATACTTCAAGAAGCTCTCCTTCCATGCTAATTTGAACACTACCAATTTTGTTTGACGCCATTTAAGTTCTAATTTTCGAGTGGTCGGTTTTCAAGTGCGAGTGTAATCGTTATACCAGGGCGATAATTTTTTTCTCTCTAATAATTTTTTCTTTTAAGTGGCGCTACATTATCTAAAGTATAGCAGAACACTGACTCTAAGCATTCAGCTGCCTGATCAAGTTCTGTGGGAGCTGACGGTGATCCAATCAAAGTTGATAACTCTGGGAGACTATTTATAAAACTATGCAGTAGTTGACACAATTGTACGTTTAATACAGCAGCGTGGTGAGGTGCATATATTTATTGCTCAGGCATATTTTGAATAAGATGAGATAATGATCTGAGGTAACTTCAGACTGTGGAAGTGTGACTATATTTTCTATATTTAACCCAAATGTCAAGAGCATGACCACCATTATGGGTAGGTCCTATGATGTTCTGATGATCTTTACTGAATCTAAAATGGACATGAACGCTGTTTTCAGAGGATCTTCTGGGTTATCGAAGTGAATATTAAAATCTCCATCAACAAAAGCTTTGTCTAAGGAAATAACAAGGTCTGAGATGAAAGCCACAAATTCAGAAAGAAACTCAGAATATGGCCCTGGGGGCCTATAAATAATAAGTAATGGAATTGACTGGATAGACTTGTTTTTTTTGAGGCTACACACATTATATTAGTATGAAGAACTTCAAAAGTATTGAAAAACCAGGTTTTTGTGTTATGCCTAGATAATCATTATAAATAACCGTGACGCCTTCTCGTCTGCCAGTTAGATGAGGCTGGTGTATCTAACTGTATCCAGGAGGACTAGCTTCGTTTAATGCTATATATTCATTTGGCTTCATCCATGTTTGTTAAACACAGTACATTAAACTGTGATCAGTGATTTCATTAACAATTAGCACTTTAAATGTAAGAGATGTAAAATTTAGGAGTTCTACCTTTAGATCAAATGGCAGTGGCTGTACAGTCAGTATGACCCAATTTTTTCTTAAGTTACTAGAACAAACTCTGAGTTTTTTTTTTGTTGCTGTTTAGCTCAGGGAACAGACACAGTCTCGATATAGTGGAACCTGAGTGACGACTCTGTGCAGCTAGCAGTCAGTCAGTTTATCCTGTTCGTCTGATCCCTGGCCTTGGCTCTGGATCGTCACAAGTTAACTAAGCCTGTTCTGAGACTATGAGCTACGCTGCAAGAAATGAGAGCAGCACCTTCCTGAGTGGGATGGATACGGTCCCGCTCTAACAGGCCAGCAGTGCCCTCAAAATTAGTCCAATTATCTATAAAGCCCATCAGGACAACCATGGTTTGAACAACAAAGTTCAGCAACCATAACCAGCTGTAAGCTACATCGCCATGCCGCACTGGGATAGGGCCAGAGCATACTACAGCATCGGACATCGCCTTCACTAATTTAAACACCTCTACAAAGTTACTCTTAGTAAACTCAGACTAACGAAGGCATATATCGTTAGCTCCTACATGGGTAACTATCTTTGAAAACTTGTGCTTGCCTTGGACCCTAAGATTGACTAGGACCCTAAGATTCTGGCGCCCCGGCTCCCAGTATATACCTGACTAAAACTGCTGGTGCCCCTAAAGGCCTAGCTAATTTCACATGCCGTATGATAGAATCTCCTATAACCAGAGCTCTTTCAGATTTCTCAGTGAGTGCATCACTGAAGAGAACAAAACTGTTTGACAGGTGAAGCGGAGAGGAGTGGTTCTCCCATGGGCAAGCCTCAACGGTAGCTTTGGCTCAGTGATTATGCCGCCGAGTTGTCACTCATTCATCCCACTGTGAGGGCTATAATTTTCATTTTCCTTGATTTTAGCAAGGCATTTTAGCAAGACTCTGGGGTCTGAGGGTATTTTCTGGCACTCTAATGATTTTGGCACGCTCTGATTTTGTCGTCAATTTCAACAAATCTAAGCAGTATTTTCAAAGTCATATGACTTTTTTTGTATTCAGCACAAGTTCAGCTACAATAATATCTATGTAGTATGTCTGTCATGTCATTACTTCTAAAAAAAAAAACAGATAAATTAAGATGTTGGAAAAAGCAGTTTTAGTACTGTGTTGGAATGTGTGAAAAAATCATGGCCTTACCCATTCTGTCAAACCGTTTTGATCACTTGAGGTGATTCTGTTCAGTCTTAAACGTTTCCAAGATGGCGGCGCGCACACACGCAGCGGCTCCTCTCTGTCCCAACAGAACGGTGTTTTCGTGTTTTTTTGTGTTTTAAAACAGTGTGTATCTGTTCGTCTTTGTCGCGTCCATTAGTCTCAAGGCGCACATACTCCTGTGAGTTTCTGCTCGACATCCGCAGAACTATATTCACGGATATAAATCCAGCGGACGCGGAAGTGCTACGCGGATACGGTTTGCTCCAGAGGCCTGCTCAATCACCGACCCCCACTCCTGCAACCAGCCCGCAATGGAAGCGCCACAGGCGGAACATGCGGAAGCAGAAAAGAGGCAAACGCGGGGGTATCCAAGCTAGGCTAGCGGCTATCCCTCACCGGCCGGCTATCCCTACCATCACTCTGGCCAACGTATGCTCGCTTGACAACAAGCTGGATTATGTCCGCCTGCTCCGCTCATCTTTTAAGTCTGTGAGTGAGTTCTGTGTCCTTGTGTTTGTGGAAACATGGCTTAATGACAGCGTCCTGGACTGTGCCATTCAGCTAGCCCGGCTAACATGCTACCAGTCAGACAGAGCGCTAGTCGGGGGGGGGGGACTCGCGGCGGAGGACCCTGTGTTTACATCAGTGATGCCTGGTGCCGTGATACTGTTGTGGTCTGCAAACACTTCTCACCTCTGGTGGAGTTTATGATTATTAAGTGCCGGCCATTCTATCTGCCGAGGGAATTCACAGCCATATTGCTGGTAGCATTATACATCCCTCCCGGCTCCAATAACAACAGGAGTGAAGCACTGAATGAACTCTATCAGCATATCAGTGAGCAGCAGACAGCCCACCCAGATGCTTTCCTCATCCTGGCTGGGGATTTCAATCATGCAAACCCCAAAAGCATGTTTCCAAAACTCTATGGACATATCAACTTTCCTACACGTGGAAACAATACTCTGGACAATGTTTACACCATGCATAAAGATGCCTACAAAGCCCTACTCCTCCCCCACCTTGGGGCCTCAGATCACTCCACTGTTATGCTAATGCAAGCATACAGGCCGCTGGTTAAAGTCACCAAACCAGCTACAAAACAGTGTGTGGCCAGAGGGGTCCTTAGAGGCACTCCAGGACTGTTTTTCCACTACTGACTGGAGCATGTTCAGACAGGCGGCCACCTACAACACCACCACAGATCTCCAGGAGTACACGGAGACCGTCACTGCCTACATGAGGAAGTGCATGGACGACGTTATGGTCACCAGAACCATCTCCATTCGGGCCAATCAGAAGCCATGGCTGACAGGGGAAGTCTATAGGCTCCTGTGGGCTCGGAACGCCGCCTTCAGAGCTGGGGACGAGGTGGGCCTGAGGACAGCTAGGGCCAATCTGTCACGAGGCATCAGGGTGGCCAAGAGACAGTATTCCAGGCACATTGCTGACCATTTCAACGACAGCAGAGACACCAGGAACCTGTGGCGGGGGATTCGGACCATCACAGACTACAAGCCCTCACCACAGACCTGTGACAACTCCACGTCTCTGCTGAATCAGTTGAACAACTTCTTCGCTCGCTTTGAGGCAGACAACAGCACCACGGCACAGAAGACCCCACCACCTCCCGGCAACCAGGTGTTGATGCTGTCCCCAGACAGTGTGAGGAGAGCTCTCAGGACAACAAATGCACGAAAAGCCTGATAACATTCCTGGTCGTGTCCTGAGAGACTGTGCCGAGGAGCTCACAGATGTCTTTACAGACATCTTCAACATCTCGTTGAGCCAGGCTGTTGTCCCCACATGCCTCAAAACCACCACCATCACCCCGGTCCCGAAGAAGCCGTCTCCCTCCTGCTTCAATGACTACCGCCCTGTCGCACTCACTCCCATCCTCATGAAGTGCTTCGAGCGGCTAGTCATGAGGCATATCAAGTCTGCCCTCCCCCCCACCCTGGATCCTTTCCAGTTTGCATATCAGTCCAACCGTTCGACCGATGACGCCATCTCCACTGCCCTCCACTCAGCCCTCACCCACCTGGAGACAAAAGACTCGTATGTCAGAATGCTGTTCATAGACTTTAGCTCAGCATTCAACACAATCATTCCTCAGCAGCTCATTCACAAACTGGACCAGCTGGGACTCAACACCTCCCTGTGCAACTGGCTGCTGGACTTCCTGACGGGGAGACCACAGACTGTACAGGTCGGCAGCAACTCCTCTAGCACCATCACACTGAACACGGGGGCCCCCCAAGGATGTGTGCTAAGCCCCCTCCTCTTCACTCTGCTGACCCACGACTGCACACCAACATCCACCTCAAATCTCTTAAGTTTGCGGAGGACACGACTGTGGTGGGTCTCATCAACAATGGCAATAAGACAATCTACAGGAGTGAGGTGAGCCGCTTGGCCATGTGGTGCAAGGACAACAATCTCCATCTGAACGTGGAGAAGACGAAGGAGATTGTTGTGGACTTCAGGAGAGAGCACACCCAGCATGCTCCACTATCTATTGACAGTGCTGCAGTGGAGAGAGTTTCTGGGTGTGCACATCTCTGAAGACCTGTCCTGGAGCAACAACACTGCATCACTGGCCAAAAAAGTCCAACAGCATCTGTACTTCCTCCCCAAACTGAGGAGAGCAAGAGCCCCGGCCCCCATCATGCACACTTTCTACAGAGGCACCATCGAGAACATCCTGACCAGCTGCATCACCATGTGGTACGGCACCTGCACCGTGTTCTGCTGCAAGTCTCTGCAGCGCATCGTGAGAGCAGCTGAGAGGATCATTGGTGCCTCTCTCCCTTCTCTAATGGATATAACTCCCGCCTCACCCGCAAAGCCATCAGGATTGCAGGTGACCCCACCCACCCATCTCACAGCCTCTTCAGCCTGCTGCCGTCGGGGAGGAGACTGCAGAGTCTCTGGGCCAAAACCAGCAGGCTCAAGAACAGTTTCTTTCACCAGGCAGTCAGGAGGCTCAACTCCCTCCCTGTTCTGCCCCTCCTCCCCCCCTCTGCCCCCTGCCACAGATTCTGCTTGCACACCCCCCTTCAGCATCTGACATGTCATCCTCACAGTTCCCCCCCCCCCAACACACACACACCTCTCATCATTCATTAACACACTGAACTCAGGGACCGCACATCTCACTTTACCTTACTCATTTGCACTATTCCGCACTACCTCATCTTAACAGCTGCTAGTTTGTTTATACTGCTTATTTCATGTTTACCTGCTATACCTCAAGTGCCCTTGACTGTTTGGTGATTTGAACCAATTTGTATATATCAGGGGCGATTTCTCAGAGACAACAAGGGAAGCCAAGCTTCCCCTAAAATTCTCTCCCCAAACTGCAGCGTCTACGACGTTGAATTCTCATTAAAACAATAACTTGCATAACATAATATATGCCCAAGATTGTATTTATGTTCATAACTATCCTGTAACTTATTTGAGTGATGTCTGATGAACTTGCAGTTCGCTACGAGAATCACCTTTGCTGCCAGGCTGTAACCTTTCTTATTTCAATGGGCTCTATGGACTGGCAGCAGTGTTGCCAGATTAGGGGGTTTTAAGTGTATTTTGGCGGGTTTTGAACATATTTTGGGATGGAAAACGTCAGCAGTATCTGGCAACACTGACTGGCAGCCGGGTATCCGTTGCAGTCTACGAGACGGCTCCGAACAGCCAATTTCAGCTAGTTGTTATTGGTTAAAATCAACAAAATCGTCACTTCCAGGGAAGCCGGGCTTCTCTGGGACTAAACGAGACAGTGGGAGGGACAAGAAGCCGGGCTGATAAAGGATTATTGGAGGTAGTGTTTGAAAGACATGAGGAGGGCGGTACTTCGGCGAGGAACACGGAAGTATGATCAGTCAGTCCCTAGCGGATGTCGAGAAAGTGTAGTCGTGTGCCAAAGTGTTGTCCGAATTTCTTTTCATATAAACGTTTCTTCTCATTGATGTCTCTGTACATTACTCTGTAAATAAATGTAAATATTACTTGTGCTCCGTTAACTTTCATCCATTCTATCAGTTTGATCGTTCGTGAATTCACTCGTTTATTTAATTTGTAGTTAAATCTGGTTGTAGGCTAGCTTGAGCCTTATTGGGATCTGCAGTGCTAGCTGCTAACAGAAATTGGTGAAGTCTCTGGAAAGCACAACCAGCTGGTATGACAGGGTCACAGACCATTTTCTGGAAAAGGAGCGGAGGGCAGAATTTGTGTATAAATAGTGTTCATGTTCATGAATCTGAAGTGTGTATATTGTTCAGTAATGTTAAGAGAATGGTGGGCTCTGTGTTATAGGTTATACCTGGGTATAATATTCAAGATTCTGTGTGTTGCATAGCCTACCTGGTTATGAATTTCCAGACTGTGTTGCAGATGATGTTCAAGGATGTGTTGCACAGCTGGGTGTTGTGTTAAAGACTCTGTGTTGCATATCAGGGTATGATGTTCAAGGCTCTTCGTTGAATAGCCAGTGATTTTTGGATGCTTGATATTTTTGATTAAGGATATGAGGCACTAGCCTGGCAAGCCAGACTATAACATGAAATGTACAAGCAAAAATACTTTCTGCCACTAGGTAGGGTTGTCTAGTTCACTATGCTAATGGGGCACACCTTTCTATGCTTTGATATCCAGCCTACAGGTTTTACAATGAATGCGTAAAATGGGCTTCCCCTGTTTTAAAAACCAGCAGCCGCCACTGATATATATATATATATATATATATATATATATATATATATATATATATATATATGAGTGTTTAGTCTACGTCTAGTTCATATCTAGAGTGTTTATACTGTTTATATTGTCTGTTTGAGTGTTTAGTCTGTGTGTAGTTCTTATCTAGTGTTTACATTGTTTATATTGTCTGAGTGTTTAGTCTGTCTTGTTCTTATCTAGTGTTTATACTGTTTATTTATACTGTTTATATTGTTTGAATGTTTAGTCTATGTCTAGCTCCTATCTAGAGTGTTTATACTGTTTATATTGTTTGGTTTTTTCAATTATTCTATTTTTATTTATTGCATTGCCTGTTTGCACCGTGGGTCAGAGAGGACTGATATTTCATCTGTGCTGTATGTCAAGCATGTATAGCATATTTGACAATAAAGTTGACTTGACTTAAGAATGTATCAAGCACAAATCTTAAATCTGTTCCATTGATTTGGACAATTAACTGGTCATCAAAAAAATGTATGTCCTATTGTTTTGGGATAAAGGGTTGGCAGTAGGAGGGGTATTCAATGAGAAGTGGTTCTCCTGTGGGCAAGCCTCAGCGGTAGCTTTGGCTCAGTGATTATGCCGCAGAGTCGTCACTCATTCATCCCACTGTGAGGGCTATAATTTTCATTTTCCTTGATTTTAGCAAGGCATTTAACCCTCTTAAATTTTTCTTTGAAAAATTTCCATTCAAGGAAGAGAGGGAAACCTCTCCCACTGCCAACTTTTAATCTCATCAGATTAGCTCTTAATCCTATCAGTTCAAATCACAATGGGTAAGGTAATGTTTTTCACACATTCCAACACAGTTCTAAAACTGATTTTTACAACAGCTTAATTTATCTGGGATTTGACTCTATTCAAAGCAGAACCACCAATTACTTTCAGGTATATGCACCATGTAACCATTCATAAACAGACGAGGAAAAGGATGATTTCTTTGAACAACCGTCAGAAAACTTTGGCCAAGTACCAGATGAAGAGGATGTTGTTGTGATGGGTGACTTAAATGGCAGGGTAGGAAAAAGAAGAGACCCCTGGACAGCATATTTTGGTCCCTACAGTGACCCCAACGCACAGTGCAACTACAACAAGCACCAACTTCTGAGCCTTTGTGCAGAACATAAGCTCTTCATCACAAACACCTTTCTTCCAACACCGCCCCAGCCACAGACAAACATGGTATAAGTGGAACGACCTGACAATATCATCCCAGATCGACTATATCCTAATGAGAACATCAAAGAGGAATACAGTACATAACACTAGGCAGGGTTCTCCACGGATTGAAAATATAGGGGGGTGGGGGTAAATCGGATGACCTTGAAACAAATTTGCATAAATTTACATATGTCATTTGCATAAAACTTGCATAAAATACTCTCAAATAGTAATCATTTAGAATAGAGGAATCAATTGGACTGGTACAAAACACATCATACATCAAACATTACACACTTGCACTTGAATTCATTGTATTAATTAATTTGCACACTTCAGTGCAAATTAATTAATACAATGAATTCCATAAAGCTAATGCAAGAATGAAAACTGAGGTCAACAGATTTCAAATGTAGGCCTGTTTATTAACATTGAGTGCCTGAGGAACAAGTTATAATAAAATAAAAATAAAAAGAGAGCCATCTTTCTTAAGTAAACTTTTGCTTCTTTTACTTTTCCCATCTACAACATAGACATAAAAAAAGGTTGATCAATGGCTCAGCAGCATCAAAATATTGCACTTTTGTAAAAGAATGTACATAAGCATTATAAATTATAACTAGAGCCAACAATTCCCCTGTGGGAAATTGTGAGAGTGATGCAGTGCGCGCAGCAGTCGCTATTGCAGGAGCTGAGCTGTACTGTGTGAATGTATGATTTGCCATGAGGCTACAAGCCTGTCTCTCTCTGAGAGGGAGCAGCCCGTCCCTTCTGTGCGTGTGTGTGTGTGTGTGAGAGAGCGAGCAGCCCCTCCCTCCTGTGTGTGTGTGTGTGTGTGTGAGCGAGCAGCCCCTCCCTCCTGTGTGTGTGTGTGAGCGAGCAGCCCCTCCCTCCTGTGTGTGTGTGTGTGTGTGTGTGAGAGCAAGCAGCCCCTCCCCCACCCGCGTGCTGAGTGCAGAGACAGAGTATCACACAGAAATTGCACTTGTTCCTCAGAGTGCTCCCTCCAAACAACGGGGAGTTACACGAAAACGGAAGGAGATATTCACAAAATTCTTTCACATTGAGCGCCACAAGGCTCTCCTGAACACAGTGATGTAATTTTTTTGTCTGTAGTGTACTTTGTCAGTACTCCAACAGAGAAAGGCTGTCACAAAGAAAACAAAGGGACGTCTCTTCCTTTTGTAAAGGGGCGGCAGAAATTAAACGGGGGCGGGAATCACAGAAAGGGGGGCGGCCCGCCCCTCTAAAACCCCTCGTGGAGAACCCTGCTAGGGCAATTCCAAATGTTAGTCTCAACTCAGACCATCGACCTGTTGTGATGTGGACAGTTGGAAAGGTAAAAGGGCTACAGAAAAGGGGAGTGATAGATCCAGAGGAGTGAAGAAGCCCAAGCAGATACCCAGAAAGCAGATACCCAGAAAACAGTTACAGAAAAACTGGAACAGGTGGACACCAGCCAGATGACAGCAGAGGAAGCATGGTGCACCTTCAGAGACACCCTTCTTGATGTCATTAAGAAAACATGCGGGACAAAGAAACCCAGTAAGGGAAAGAGAAAGACCACAATATGATGGAATGACAATGTGAAGGAGGCAGTAAAAGAAAAGAAGAGGCTATACAAGACATGGATCAAGTCACAGTCAGAGGAGGACTATGTGAAGTATAGACTTGCAAGACAAAACAGCAAGAGAGCAGTGAGGGATACAAAGAATGCCTCTTGGAACACCTATGGTAGGGAGCCAAGTGGGTTGTGCAAAAGGTCACCACGAGAGTTCTTCAGGAGTGTTGAAGCTATGAGACTCCAAGAGGAACCATACAACCCCATCTCTGTAATAAACAACCATGATAGAAACCCTCTCTACAAGGAAGCCAAAATCAGACGGAGATGGGAGAACTACTTCAGAGTTCTACTTAACCCCAATGTAGAAAACATCATCAACTCAGATACCCAGACCACACATAACCAAACATCCTGGAAGAAGTCGTCCGGAAAGCAGTCAGGCAAAGTCTGAAGAACAAGGCTGCAGGAGTTGATGGAATCACCACAGAGGCCATCATTGCCATGGAGACATTGCCATCAAGTGGCTCACAAGCATATTCCAGAAGGCATGGGAGGAGAGATGTGCTCCAGATGACTGGCAGAGAGCAACAGTAGTCCCTATATGGAAGAAGAAAGGGAGTTAGAAAGACTGTGGTACCTATAGAGGTATTTCCCATCTCAGTCACACGGGAAAGATCTATGCCAAGATCCTAGAACAGCGTACTAGAGCAATAGTGGACCCACTACTGAGTGAAGCCCAGTTTGGCTTTAGAAAAGGTAGAGGCTGCACAGATATGGTATTCGCCCTTCGACAACTCTGTGAAAGAGCTTGCGAGTACCAAAAACAACTACATTTGGTCTTCGTAGATCAAGAGAAGGCATTTGATAGAGTGGACAGAAACAAGCTTTGGGGGACACTGGAACAGTATGGTGTGAAAAGACAACTCCTTGACAACATCAGAGCTATTTACAACAGTCAAAGTGCAGCGCGGACCACATGCAGACTCTCAGACTGGTTTAAAGTGAGGACTGGAGTGAGACAGGACTGTGCGCGGTCATCATTACTTTTCATTGTGTATATGGACAAGATCACCAAAGATGCCAACATAGATCCCCAGGCACTGAATTAACTACTGTTTGCTGATGACCAAAGCATTATGAACGAGGACAAAGAGCTGCTGCAAAACCACATGGACAGATTAAACAGCAGTTGTGAGCAGCAAGCAATGAAGATCAGCGTAGAGAAGATGGAGGTCATGTCAGTAGGGTGCACTTCAGAAGAACTAAATATCACCATCAACGGACAGCAGCTCAAGCAAACCACAGAGTTTAAGTACCTAGGGAGCATCTTCACGGAAGATGAGAAGAAGAGAAATAGAAATTAGAACACAAAAAGCAAAACACAGTCTTACCAACTAGCACTCCTCCTGAAGCACCCAAACATACCAATAGAAACCAAAGCCAGTCTGATTAACACTATTTTCATCCCCACTCTCACCTACCAATGCCAGACATGGACTGTAAACAAGGCCCAGCAGAGAAAACTCACAGTATGCTAGATGTGATGCCTCCGGAGAGCAGTCGGAAAAAACAGAATGGATAAGATCAGAAATAAAGAAATACGGAAGACGGTCGGTGCAACTCCTGTCGGCCAGCATATAGCACAGCAGCAGCTCAGATGGTTGGGCACTTGATGAGAATACCACCCAACCAGCCAGCCCTGCGGGCCTATAATACCAGGTACTCTGGCCACAGAGCCAGAGGGAGGCCCCGCCGCAGATGGATAGACAAGTCGGAGACATTCACCAGAACCATGGAATGACACTGCAGTGGGCCATGCAGCTAGCAAAGGACCGACATCTCCACCTTCCCACGATGCCCTAGAGATAGGAGTGGACAGATAAAGTAAGTTGACTTCATTCAATCTGTCTTGAAATTAACTCTTGTACTATTTTACCCAGTTCAGAGCCACAACCAACTCTGTTACACAATTACTCTAACTTTGCTCCCACTCCAAATTTTACTCTCTAAACTCAAAATGGAGCAAAATTAACTATTTTGAAGAAAATACTTTTAACTCTAGAAAAAACTGCAGTCATTTTTCCTGTGTATGCACTACAGCGCACGCATATCAACCGAGCTGCTCATCAGAAATATAAGAAATGTTTACACTTACTCGAGCTGATCTTTGGCTGGATTGAGTCAAAGTTAATAAATAAATAAATTAATTAAAATAAGGGCACCATTCATCATCAGTGTCGAAGTTCTCAAGATTGAACCGAATCTCTGTCCTGAATCATGAAATGAATCATGAATTAAATCGCTGTCCTGAATCATCCAAAGCGCATAAAATCCACATACCATCTCGCAACAAATTTTACCTCCAAATAGCCCAAACTACATCAGACAGATTTTATCCTGTTTACGGTAGGCATTCCTGGGAGAAACCAATCAAAATTGATAGAGTGAAAGTGATCATCATGCCATAACACCATGTCAGTAGTCTTTTATGAATGCGTAACTGTGCGCTCAGCCTCAGGTGTGACCGAGGAAGGGGACAAGTTTTATGTTTAATCTAATTTAGGTAATTTAAAAACTATAATATTATTTGGCAGTGGGCACATAGTAAAGTATAAAATTTGTCAATATGTTTATCATGTTGGTATGATACAAAACTCGCAAATATTTCTCTCAATACATGACCTACTTATTCTAAACTTGTCGAGCTTCATTGGCAAAGCTCTTGACCCCAAAGGGTTAATACTGTGGTAACAACAATATTTTGTTGGCCAAACTATATTCATATGGTATCCATGTAATTGTTCGTGAATGGGTTGTTTCATATTTATCAAATAGACACCAATTTGTGTAAGTAGGTAAACATTTCATCAAGGTCTGCAGCAATCACTTGCAGTGTCCCTCAGGGTTTAGTTCATGTTCCCCTTCTATACCGCCTAACAATTTTAGTAACTGCTCCAATCCGTTTGATTTTCATCTTTTTGCAGATAATTCAATTTTTTTTTCAGATTCATCTCTGAATTCACTTGAATCTAGAGTGAATCCAAGAATTGAAAATGTTCATAGCTGGTTATGTGCGAATAATTTGCCTTTGAATGTCGAAAAACATTTTTCATCCACCTTATAAGAAATTACCTAAATGCATTTCTATAAAAGTAAATAAATAGCCAATCATGCAGAAGGATCATATCAAATATATTGGAGTGGTCATAGATCATCTCAACTGAAAGGAGCATATCCATCAAATAAAAAAGAAAATCTCCAGGGATGTTGGGATCATAGTGAAGCATATATATATATATATATACACACACACACACACACACACACACACACATATATATATATATATATATATATATATATATATATATGTGTGTGTATATATATATATATATATATATATATATATATATATATATATGTGTGTGTGTATATATATATATATATATATATACACATACATACATACATACATACATACACACACACATATATATATATATATGTGTGTGTGTGTGTGTGTGTGTGTGTGTGTATACACACACACACACACGTGTATATATATATATATATATATATATATATATATATATATATATATATATATATATATATATATATACACACACACACATACACACACACAAATATAGATACATATATACATATAGATACACACATACATATACACACACACACATATATATAGATACATATATACATATAGATACACACATACATACACACACAACCCCGATTCCAAAAAAGTTGGGACAAAGTACAAATTGTAAATAAAAACGGAATGCAATAATTTACAAATCTCAAAAACTGATATTGTATTCACAATAGAATATAGATAACATATCAAATGTCAAAAGTGAGACATTTTGAAATTTCATGCCAAATATTGGCTCATTTGAAATTTCATGACAGCAACACATCTCAAAAAAGTTGGGACAGGGGCAATAAGAGGCTGGAAAAGTTAAAGGTACAAAAAGGAACAGCTGGAGGACCAAATTGCAACTCATTAGGTCAATTGGCAATAGGTCATTAACATGACCGGGTATAAAAAGAGCATCTTGGAGTGGCAGCGGCTCTCAGAAGTAAAGCTGGGAAGAGGATCACCAATCCCCCTAATTCTGCGCCGACAAATAGTGGAGCAAAATCAGAAAGGAGTTTGACAGTGTAAAATTGCAAAGAGTTTGAACATATCATCATCTACAGTGCATAATATCATCAAAAGATTCAGAGAATCTGGAAGAATCTCTGTGCGTAAGGGTCAAGGCCGGAAAACCATACTGGGTGCCTGTGATCTTCGGGCCCTTAGACGGCACTGCATCACATACAGGCAGGCTTCTCTATTGGAAATCACAAAATGGGCTCAGGAATATTTCCAGAGAACATCATCTGTGAACACAATTCACTGACTACGTTTACATGCCCATCCAAATCGAGCTGCTGTCGGTAATCGAGCTGAAGGTCCCAGCAGGGTGCCAGAGAAATCCAATCCTACATGCACAGTGTTTAAATCGAGCTATTGTTATGAGGTGCATTGTGCACCCGAGCCACAGGTGGCGCTACACGCCCCATCGTGTAAGTACACTTCCGGTTGTCGTCATGAAGAAGAGCTATTCAAGAGTATAAACAAAGTGACTACAGGCGGAAATTAGCATGTACTGCTATAACCTGGTACAGACATCTGTCCTGACCACAAGGATAATGTTTAATTTGTGCACTGTCCCTTTTAAAAATAAAATAAACTCTAAACTCTAAGAAGAGTGTTTGTAGTTTGTATGTACGAACAGAAGTGTTCCTAATAAAGTGGGCGGCTAAGGTGAAGTGTCATGCCGACCGAGGCTGGTTTTTCGACACAATTCACAGCTATGCAACAGCTGTACAGATGTATTTGGTGATACAGTAAGTGAGCTAAATTTTAACAGTGCAAACAATGCCACAAAAAGAAAAGATTCATGCCGTTGTCATGATTCGTTGTCATGCCGACCGAGGCTGTTGTGTTTCCCTTGTGGTCTTGTCACTTCCGGAAGGGGCAGTGCTGAAGTAAGTAGCTCGAATACGTAGCTCAATAGGGTATACATGCACTAAGTAGCTCGGCAGAAATCGCATAATCTAGGTCGTGTAGCTCGATTCCAAGAAATCAAGTTCGGTTCAATTTCAGCCGAATTAAGGTGTATACATGGCATTTTGAACTTCGATTTCAGTCGAGCAACGGCAGAAATTCGATTCTCTCTATGTGCATGTAAACGTAGTGACTGTGCCAGCTGCCGTTGCCAGCTAAAACTCTGTAGTTCAAAGAAGAAGCCATATCTAAACATGATCCAGAAGCGCAGACGTCTTCTGTGGGCCAAGGCTCATTTAAAATGGACTGTGGCAAAGTGGAGAGCTGTTCTGTGGTCAGACAAATCAAAATTTGAAGTTCTTTATGGAAATCAGGGACGCTGTGTCATTCGGACTAAAGAGGAGAAGGACGACCCAAGTTGTTATCAGCGCTCAGTTCAGAAGCCTGCATCTCTGATGGTATGGGGTTGCATTAGTGCGTGTGGCATGGGCAGCTTACACATCTGGAAAGACACTATCAATGCTGAAAGGTATATCCAGGTTCTAGAGCAACATATGCTCCCATCCAGACGACGTTTCTTTCAGGGACGACCTTGCATTTTCCAACATGACAATGCCAAACCACATACTACACCAATTACAGCATTATGGCTGCATAGAAGAAGGGTCCGGGTACTGAACTGGCCAGCCTGCAGTCCAGATCTTTCACCCATAGAAAACATTTGGCGCATCATAAAATGGAAGATACGACAAAAAAGACCTAAGACAGTTGAGCAACTAGGATCCTACATTAGACAAGAATGGGTTAACATTCCTATCCCTAAACTTGAGCAACTTGTCTCCTCAGTCCCCAGACGTTTACAGACTTTTGTAAAGCGAAAAGGGGATGTCTCACAGAGGTAAACATGGCCTTGTCCCAACTTTTTTGAGATGTGTTGTTGTCATGCAATTTAAAATCACCTAATTTTTCTCTTTAAATGATACATTTTCTCAGTTTAAACATTTGATATGTCATCTATGTTCTATTCTGAATAAAATATGGAATTTTGAAACTTCCACATCATTGCATTCCGTTTTTATTTACAATTTGTACTTTGTCCCAACTTTTTTGGAATCGGGGTTTTATATATATATATATATATATATATATATATATATATACACACACACATATATATATATATATATATATATACACACATACACACATACATACATATATATATATATATATATATATATATATATATATACACACATACACATATATATACACATACACATATATATATACATATATATATATATATATATATATATATATATATATATATATATATATACATACATACACACACACACACACACACACACACACACACATTATATTATATATATATAAAAATCTCCTTCTCACCCCCGGCAGGGGGGTGGTATCCATGTCATCCTCAAGCTCGGGTCCTCTACCAGAGGCCTGGGAGTTTGAGGGTTCTGCGCAGTATCTTCAATGTTGCTAGGACTGCGCTCTTCTGGACTGAGGCTTCAGATGTTGTTCCTGGGATTTGCTGGAGCCACTCTCCCAGTTTGGGGGTTACTGCCCCAAGTGCCCCCACTACCACAGGGACCACGCAGCCCTTGACCTTCCACATCCGTTCCAGCTGCTCTTTCAACCCTTGATACTTCTCAAGTTTCTCATGTTCCTTCTTCCTGATGTTGGCGTCAGCTGGGATCGCCACATCTATCACCACCACTATGTCCGGTTGGTTAGCCAGGATCTGTTTGTCAGTCTGGAAGCTGAAGTCCCACAGAACCTTGGCCCTGTTGTTCTCAGCCACCTTCTGTGGTATGGCCCATTGGGACTTGGGTACTTCTATTCCATACTGGTTGCAGATGTTCCTGTATACTATCCCAGCCACTTGGTTGTGCCTCTCCATGTATGCTGATCCAGCTAGCATCTTACACCCTGCTACTATGTGCTGGACTGTTTCAGGGGCTTCTTTGCAGTCTGCATCTTGGGTCTGATCTACTCTGGTAGATCCTGGCCTCTATGGCTCTTGTGCTTATGGCCTGTTCTTGTGCTGCCATGATTAGTGCCTCTGTGCTGTCTGTCAGCCCTGCATTATCCAGCCACTGGTAGGATTTCTTGATATCAGCCACTTCCTCTATCTGACGGTGGTACATGCCATGTAGGGGTTTGTCTCTCCAGGTTATCTGTTCCTCTTCCTCCTCTGCACTCTCCATCAGGGTTCTGCTGCCTGAGACATTCACTTAGCAGTTCATCCTTTGGGGCCATCTTTCTGATGTATTCTCGGATTTTCGATGTTTCATCCTGGACCGTGGTCTTGATGCTCACTAGCCCTCGGCCTCCCTCTTTCCGCTTAGTGTATAGTCTCAGGGTGCTGGACTTGGGGTGGAACCCTCCATGCATGGTGAGGAGCTTTCTAGTCTTGATATCTGTGGCTTCTATCTCCTCCTTTGACCAGTTTATGATACCAGCGGGGTATCTGATGACTGGTAGTGCGTACATGTTGATGGCTCGGACCTTGTTCTTACCATTCAGCTGACTTTTCAGGACCTGCCTTATTCTCTGGAGGTATTTGGCTGTGGTTGACTTCCTTGTGGCCTC
Source organism: Neoarius graeffei (assembly GCF_027579695.1). Lineage (NCBI taxonomy): Eukaryota > Metazoa > Chordata > Actinopteri > Siluriformes > Ariidae > Neoarius > Neoarius graeffei. The sequence continues at coordinate 30,627,618 of NC_083596.1, forward strand.
TTCATGGTTTCCATTAGCCTGTGGGATGCCAAGGTACTTGTACCCATCTTGGATATCACCTATGTTGCCCTCTGGTAGGTCAATCCCCTCAGTCCGGACCATCTTGCCTCTCTTTGAGACCATCCGGCCACACTTGTCCAATCCGAATGACATCCCTATGTCATCGCTGTAGATCCGGGTGGTGTGGATCAGCAAGTCTATTTCTCGCTCGTTCCTGGCATACAGCTTGATGTCATCCATGTAGAGCAAGTGGCTGATTGTTGCCCCACTACGGAATCGGTACCCGTAGCCGCTCTTCGTGATGATCCGACTGAGGGGGTTCAGGCCTATGCAGAACAGCAGT